>NW_006263619.1:304256-318072 GCF_000469605.1 Apis dorsata | reverse complement strand
TATTCAACGCGGAGGATACTGGGAGAGGAGGAGGAGGAGGAGGAGGAGGGGAAGGAGACGCTCGTTTTCCGCCGACCTGGTTCCTTTTTCCCCTTGGCCGCGGCCAGGCACGATATCCGCCCGAGGAGAAAAGGAGGCAGGGGGGGTGGACGCACTCGAGATTCGACGCGAATCGACACAATCTTTCTCTCTCTCCTCCTCTTCTTTTCGTCCTCTCCAAGAATCGAAGGCTACACGCTCCGCTGCGTTTTCCAGTTATTGGGTTCCTCGAACTTGAGAGGAGGGGGGAGGAGGACGGTTACATCACGCTCCTACAGAGTCTCGAGTGTTTCTTGGTCATGAAGCGGCCGATGTTTCGCGCGAGGGGCGAGGAAAGCGAGAGAGCGCGAGAGAGAGAGAGAGAGAACTATCCTTGTGGAAAAGTTGAAAGAGGAATAGTAGAGGCCCGGCCAGCGATTTCGATCGACCGTTGGGGCTTTTTAGGGGACTTTTCTCTTGCTAGCTACGTTTTTTTTTTTAAAAAATTTTTTTCCCTTTTTTTTTTTTTTTTTTTTTTTTCCCCTCCATGAGCGCTCGATCGAGTGTTTTTCACGTCGCTCGTTCCGCGCTCGACGTTTCGAAGGCATTAGAGGAACGCTTTTGATCGTGGCCAGACTAATTATGCCCGCGTCACTGCGCCTCTGTGGAGAGAAAGAGAGAGAGAGAGAGAGAGAGAGGAAAAATAGAAACGGATGCCGAGTATCGAGGATCGAGTATCACAATTGAAATTATATCGATGAGGGAAAATTCCTTGGAAAGTTATTCCAATTTGCGAGATCGTTGCGCGAACGGGATCGACTTTTCTTCCGCATTCATTTGAGAATAGAGGTTAGGATATATCGTATGGAGTTTTTATTATTTAGAGACTGGTTGCTTGTATCTTATCGATTTTATTGCGAATGTTATTATAAATGAGAGCAAAAAAAGAAAAAAAGCGTTCCATCTAATTTTTTATTTTTGTGGCTTTAATGGAAATCATTGAGCATTGCGTGGATCATAATCGTAACGGATTATGAAACAATGTGTCGCTTGAAAATTCAGAAGAACTCTAAATTTTTATCGTTTTTTAAATTCCTAGAAAGTAAGTAGGATTTTTACTTGAGAATTAAATAATAAAAATATTTCAATGGCGAAGAGGGAATTTTAACCGGGAAAGGGAATAGTACAGGAGAGAGAGATGTGTACGCCGAATAGAGGTAAATCAGGCACCTTTGCATTCAGATAAGAATTCATAATTTTGAAGATCGTTTTATCTCCATACCATTACGAACGATATACGTTCCTATATTAGAATTCTCGTTTAAGGATTTTACGATTTCGCTAAATTTTACGTATATTCGTAATATTTACCATATTATATTTTATTAATCCTAAAGTGCTATTTTCTTTTAAATTTTCCACATCGAGAAAGAATAATTCATAATTGACGTACGAAAAATTATCATTTAAAGAAAGTTTTTATTTCGAAAAGCAGTAGTTTTCCACAAATAACAACTCTTCTCTATATATAGAAAGACTCGTCTCCTTTTTTTTAATCGTGCCAACTTTTATACCACTATATACCCTCTATAGTTGATCGCTTTACCGGCCCGTTTATTCATTCATTCGCGTTCGAATTTTCACACTTAGGGCACAAAGGGACGCATTTGTTTAATCAAAAATTTGCAACGCGTGCAAACTTAAACGAAGATAAAAATATATAAGCTAAGAAAATGGATCGAACGACGAGACAAAGAGAATATCCTAGCGTTTCAATTATACACTATCGACTCATTTTACTAATCGGATTTTTCAACTCGTGAAAGCATGCAAATTTTCTTTGACGAAAAACGATCGCATCTTTGATTCCCTTTTTCGAATCATTCCTTTTCTCCTGCCGTAAATATTTGAAGACAAAGAGTCAGAATTTTTGAAGTTTAGTTACTTCAAACAACGATGTGTTATCGATAATTCAACCGTGATGATAGTTCTTCCTCGAACAGCCTCTTCTTTCACGAATAAAATCAAGATTTCGAATATTATTCGTGGCATGACTCGTAATTTATTAAATAAGGATAATTTCAAGAACAGAAGTATTAAATTAAAAGTTTTTCTCTTTTTTTTTCTAAACGACGATTTAATTTCCCTTAAATAGAGATCATCGTTTAAAAAGCATAACGTTAAAAATGTTTATCATTCCAACTCGACACGGAAGAGAAATATTCTAAAAAAAACATGCTAGACGATTCAGTGTACGCCGTGCAATAAATAAAGCGCAAAGTATCCCACATCACGACACTCAAATGAACCGGTAGCAGCCTCGTGACAAACACTCGCGCTTATAAAGGTTAATTAATAAATAACCGCGTCGTAATCGTGACAGATAACGAGGCGTTGTCGCCTCGAGGTTTAACCATTCATTTTATGAAACGTAAAGACGCATTTATACTCTACTATTGAAATTCGAAAATATATATAATGGCCCATTTCGATTCTTCCTCCAGTTTATTCAGAAACGAGTGATTCGATCAAAATTTAAAAATAAGTAATTCAATATTTTTAGTTCACTAATAATATCTCTTAATTGAAACTTTGATTCCAAACTTTATTAATACGTTATCGAGATTAACGATTCATTTTATGAAACATAATAAAAAAAAAAGATGCATTTATACTTTCTCCAATTTATTCAAAAACGAGTAATTCAAAATAAATAATTAAAAATAAATAATTCAATATTTTAATTAATAATATCTCTTAATGTGCCGAATTGAAACCGAATCAAACTTTGATTCCAAACTTTATTCTCGCTAAACCTTTACAATACATCATCGAGATTAATAATTCATTTTACGTAAAAACACATTTATATTTATATTGAATATAAGTATGATTCGAAAATATATATAATGATGTGACGATCCATTTCGACTCTTCCTCCAATTTATTCAGAAAATAATTCGATCAAAATTTAAAAATAAATAATTCAATACTTTAATTAATAATATCTCTTAATATACCGAATTGAAATCGAATCGAACTTTGATTCCAAACTTTATTCTCTTCGATAAACCTATAAACCTGTGTAAACATCGGTATTTATTCATTGGATCCGTCATACACCGACCATAACAAAAACACACTTATATTTATATTTTCGAGTTATATTCCACGAGTCGCTCGCTCATTATCGAATATCAACAAACACACCAAGTTTCACGAAATATCTTCAATACGTCTCCTATTTCCCTCCTGGTAATTACCGAACACGACGGAGAAAGACATCGATCGAAGGGAATTTCAATCCATTAGCCGGTTGAAACGCCGATGTCTGGTAAGCACGCGGAAGAGGGCAGATCGAGAGAGAGAGAGAGAGAATTCTTCCGATTTCGATAGGAACGCGGCGCGTTTATGCGATATCACGCGTCAAGCTTCGCATTCGTGAGCACGTTGCAACGTGCACGTGCACACCTTGAAAGCCAGCTAAGAGGGAAAAGGTTTCTGCCAGCTGGTCGCATCACGACGACCCCCAGGGTCCCCCCCTCCAGCAGCCAAGGCAGGGTCGAGAGGTCCTTGCCCAGGCGGAACCGTATCAAAAGTGGCATGGCTATGCATCCGTATCCGCGCGAAAGAGAGAGAAAGAGAGGGGAAGAGGAGCAGAGGGATTCGATTCCCCTCGAAGAACGAACCAAGTTCCAAGATTGAAGATCCATCGTACGTGGATCGTTCCTCTCTCTATTATTCGGGAATTCCGGTTTATTCACTTGCGTGTATCGAATCCCATTGCTCTCTCTCTCTCTCTCTCTCTCTCCGGAAAATGTCTTCTGTATTTTTATTCCAACGTTTTCTCGAGGATTCTTCCTCCAATCTTTCGTCACGCTTCTTTTATCATTGCCTTAATTCAAAAATTGAAATTATTCTTATTTAAAAGCTTTACGTCGTTGTCACAGTCGAAATTATTATAATAAAGAAATACAAAAATAAAATTCAATCGACAAGAGATTTCGAATCCATTTTCTGCTGTTTGGAAGAAGCTCGCGGCAAATCCGAAGAAACGCGGAAGGGATAAGCGGAGGAGGGGGCGAAGGTCTGGAGAAGGGAGGCATCCTCGAGGAGGAGCGCTGCGCAGCCGGTGGTTGCGGATAATCGAGGGAACGGCAGAAGCGGAACGGTGGTTATTGCGCAACGATACGTGCGTGGCACACGGGGAGGGCCCGAAGTGGGTCGTCTTGGCCGCTTTCGCCCCCCTTCCCCCTCACCCTCGAAGGGGAGCCCTTGCGGTTTCCTAAGGATCGTCGGCGTAGATCGCATTAACATTCCATGGGAGCCGGGGTATTTCCTTGGGCGCAATCGGCTGATTAGGCGTCCGCGGTTCTGATCCCGCGTTCCGGCTTCTGCATCCGCATGATTGCCTCGATTTTCGATGAAGCCTCCGCTACATTTTGCCAAGCGGGGGAAACACTGACCGCTGCAATTTCAACCGCATCCCACGGAAGAAGAAGGGAAGACAACAACACGATCGTTCCATCTCCCCCATGTTTTCGATTAAACATGGATCGAAACTGGATATAAAACCTGTTGGTATCGGAAAGAGTGGAAAAATTCTATACGATTTTTATCCCGTGAAACTTTTCCGATTTAATGATGATGGTAATTTCCAATCGTGACACATATCGAGAATGTGGAGCGCGCAGAACTGGTATATCCTGTTTATATTTTCTCTCTCTCTCTCTCTCTCTTTAAGATTTTATCTCTCGAACGATTTTTCGAAAGTGCATACTTTCCGTTAATTCCAATTTATTATCGAGAAGAAGAGAACGCATATCCTGTTACAATTACAAGTAGATTTTCCATTTTGGAATAACAATTTTTCATATTTTTTTTACAACATAGTTTCGTTCGGAATTCCAACGATAAAAGAAAGAAAGAGAGAGAGAGAGAGAGAAAGTAACCACCCAGTAGTTTCGATCCCTCGACTAAGAGAAAACGATATTAATTACCGCGCACTCATCGCTATTTATCATCGATACCACTTCAAAGGGGGACGGTAACAAAGAAAATGGATCGGTTTAATCATTCAATCCCCGTGACAAGATCCCGCGATAAACCCTGTAAATCTATATATCCGTACACCTATATATACACGTTCGAATACGTGTACAAATAACGCAACGAAGCGTGGAACTCGCGCAGGCAGATTCAACACGGTTCTCCGCTCTCGAAATGTCGGCGATTTGTTACGAGCAAACGGCAAAGATCGGATGAATTCCGAGCGGTGGCGGTTCTCCCGAGTTGTTTGAGCCGCGGGAGGAATCGAGATAGAAAGATCGACGAAGAGAGAGAAAGAGAGAGAGAGGTGCACCGGTTTCACGGCCGGTCGAGGGATCGATCAAAGGCGAATCTGGCCGATCGAATCGCACATATCCTCCGGACCCTGAAGAGATACATTATTGTATACGCCAATGGCGTTCCTTGTTAACGGGTAATGAATTTATTGTTTAAGAATCACGCCGCAGTTGAACATGTGCCGTGATCAATTACAATAATGTAATATAATCGTAGCAAGGTCCCCGTATAAGGCCCCTTTCTTCTAATGAGGCGATCTCGTGTTGTTGTTGAAACTGAAACTCCAGGCAGCAACGCAACTTAACGTGCGTGTGTACATCTGTTCGGGTAAAGGTTCAAAGAAATAGGTGGCGTTATATCCCTCCTCGTATATCAACGGAAGGGGAGGGGGAAGGAGGAAGAAGGAGAGCGCGGTGGAAAGTTGAATTCAGTTTCGGAGAGGTACGTCGCGACGAGATAAAAAGTTGGAAGTTCGTTGCCAGCCGAAATTTCCAGAGGAGAGCGGATACATTCAGAAAAGAGGAGGGGGGGGAGGAGGGGCGCAAAAACCCATTAACTTGTAGCGCGAAAGAGTTTTACACCGAAAATTCGCCCAGCCGCGAAAATTCTACTTATCCCTGTCCCAGATATTCGAGCGTAGTTTCGAGTAGCGGCGAAGAAATAGTTTGGAGAGAGAAAGAGAGGGAGAGAGAGAGAGAGAGAGGAGGTATAATCGCGCTCGAGAATCTGGTCGTTTAATCGACGCGCGATCGAATTTTTCTCTAAGTAGGGAAAAAAGAGAAAAAAAGAGAGAGAGAGAGAAAGGAGATTGAAACGAAAGTGTGCTCGGAGTAAATGTAAATGTAAACCGAAGTAGAAGAGACTTTTGCAGAGGAGAATCGTGGGTCGACTTTGAAAGGAAGAATGCGAGAATGTTCCACCTCGTGAAAAAACTGCGATACCCTCTATCTTCTCGACTGTGGCATATTCAGGAAGAACGACGCCGACGAATTATACGGGAGCTGCTCGCGAGCGCGCTTCCGGAACTCGCTTGGAAATTCGCGCTATATCGTCGGCTGGGGAGGGGAGGATGCTTCCGGTTGAATTTCCAGGGAAAGGAAGTCGAATGCTCGATGGAGGAAAACTTGATGGTAAACCCGGAGACGCGTTTTCAGCTTGTGAAAAGTTTTCAAATGGGTATATTTTTGCACGAATGTTAAATTATTCTTTGCGACAATTCGAGAAACAATTACTTTTCACGTGAATACAATCTATCGTTTTATCCTTTGCAATTTCTTTAACGAAGTCACAAAGTCATCGATACACAATGCGAACAATGAATAGTGAATCTCGTGAGCGCCATCTTGGAAGGAAGAGGGCGCCACCGCAGTCGGCCAAAGAAACGCAGAGCCATCATCGATCAGGGAATAAGTTCGAATTGGTGTTAATAGCTGGTTCTGGTCGGTCTAGTTCGGTGTTCGATGTTTGCCGAAACACGTGTTCGACGCATTAAGAAGTAACAGCACGTTCCCCGTGACAGTTATTGCGCTCTAGTTGGATTACAATTTTCCCCAAAGGAAAGTAGGTTACTCTTCTCCTCCTTACGGCACTTTACCATTAAAAGCTGTGGCCGTAACAGCGACACATCCAATTATAAGTGCGAAATTCATTGTTCGGGCACCGGTTCAGTGGCTGATCTTGTGCTCGCGCGCTTGAACGACTGCCAACTTGGGCGAGATACCTCTTGGTGGAGTGGTACCTCCCGGTGAACTACTAAGAGGCGCCAACAATCCCGGAGTCAAGGAGCCCGTCCCTTGAGAAATCTTGTGTAGATGTGTAGAGGCGAGGAGAAGAAAGGAGCTCGAGGAAGGTGGGACGGGGTGGATTGAAAAGTATGAAAGCGAAGTGCGCCGCGAAGAAGAAAAAGAAGAAAGAAAGGGTCCCTTGGCGATACACACAGGGTCCATCGATGGACCCAAGGATTAATTCATTTACCCTCATCGTACGATGTATCGTATCTTTCCAGGCTTTGTATTCAGGCACGCCTGTGAAACAGGGACAGTTGCATAACTACATCTTATTTAATGTAAATAATTGATCGACGTGTGAGAGAAGCGAGGTTAGGAATTTATATTTTTTAGAAATTTTTAAGTCGTGTCAGTTCAGCAACTAACTTGGCTAAGATTCTTTAAAAACTTTTGAACGAGGATGTACCTCGTGCCCGTTATAACTGTCCGCAACGTTAGATCACGGGAATAAGAAATTCTTTCGTGTACGTAATAGCGTTGTTACACGGATCTTGATCGATAATTGGAACGTTGCTTGTTCCAAGAGTGAAATCTGGATTAATTTCCAAATTGGGGACAAAGAGGGATGCAATAATCTCAATAATTCGACGATAATGACATTTCGGTACAAAGCTTATCATCGCGATGTATAATTCCATTTGTTCGAAAGCTGACTCGTATCGCGACTCGGATTCGTCAAGTACACTTTGCACAAACCAAACCTTCGACGATTATATCTAATTTCAATTCGCGATAGATACCATTGCCATTGAACCATAGTGAACGATCCAGTATTCGCAATAATTTCCATGGATAGAATTGTTGATAGATCGTCCCTACGTACGAATATTTGGATATTAAGAAACCGATTTCCATATATAAAGTTGTCCTTGTTGATAGATCGTTCCTCGTACAAATATTGGATATTAAGAAACCGATTTAATTTATATCAAAATTCGCACAACCTTAAATATTATTGCCATTGAACCATAGTGAATAATCGAGTCTTCATAATTTCCATATATAAAGTTGTATAAAAGTAGTATATAATTTTCATATATATCAAAATTCAAATAACCTTAAAAATTACTGTCATTGAACTATAGTGAACAATCGAGTATTCGTAATTTCCATATATAAAGTTGTCCTTGTTGATAGATCGTTCCTCGTACAAATATTGGATATTAAGAAACCGATTTAATTTATATCAACATTCGAACAACCTTAAATATTATTGCCATTGAACCATAGTGAATAATCGAGTCTTCATAATTTCCATATATAAAGTTGTATAAAAGTAGTATATAATTTTCATATATATCAAAATTCAAATAACCTTAAAAATTACTGTCATTGAACCATAGTGAACAATCGAGTATTCGTAATTTCCATATATAAAGTTATCTTTGCTGATAGATCGTTCCTCGTACAAATATTTGATATTAAGAAACCGATTTAATTTATCAAAATTCGAACAACTTTAAAAATTACTGCCATTGAACCATAGTGAACAATCGAGTGTTCGTAATTTTCATATATAAAGTTATCCTTGTTGATAGATCGTCCCTTGTACAAATATTGGATATTAAGAAATCGATTTAATTTATATCAAAATTCTGGCATTGAACCATAGTGAACAATCGAGTATTCGTAATTTCCATATATAAAGTTGTCCTTGTTGATAGATCGTCCCTCGTACAAATATTGGATATTAAGAAACCGATTTAATTTATATCAAAATTCGAACAACCTTAAAAATTACTGTCATTGAACCATAGTGAACAATCGAGTCTTTGTAATTTTCATATATAGAGTTGTCCTTGTTGATAGATCGTCCCTTGTACAAATATTGGATATTAAGAAACCGATTTAATTTATATCAAAATTCTGGCATTGAACCATAGTGAACAATCGAGTGTTCGTAATTTCCATATATAAAGTTGTCCTTGTTGATAGATCGTCCCTCGTACAAATATTGGATATTAAGAAACCGATTTAATTTATATCAAAATTCGAACAATCTTAAAAATTGGATATTGGATAAAATTGGATAAAAATTACTGCTATTGAACCATAGTGAACGAAATATTCGCAACAATTTCTATGGATAAAATTGTTGATAGATCGTTCCTCGTACAACATTAAAAATTATTCCCTCGTCATTTACAATTGCGCATGTCAAACCATTTATCCCTGAGTACATATATATTGTATGTGTGTGTGTGTGTATATATCCGAGTAAATAAGTATAGCGGTTAAAGAGACCATTTTGCTCTCCAGTCTCTCCAGTCTAGCCACTTTTTCCTCGTCGGCCGAGTGGCTGCGTGACCGGACGCCGCAGATAGCTGTCGATTGAAAACAAAGCCGTGAACTCTGTCGACCGAGCCGAAACCCGATCCCTTTCTTAAAACGCGAACATCCGCTATCGGTAATTCGAATCCAACTCTTTCATTGGTGGTGGTATATGCGTATATAGAGAAGAGATGAAAAGGATTCTAGGATTCGATGAATCGTGGAAAAAAAAGTTGATTCGTGTGCATAGAACAGGAGGAAGTGGAAGACGGATTCAGTGTTCGAGTATGAAGAAATAAACGGCATTTCTGGAATGGCGTGCAGTGAGCAATTATTGCAAGCTGGCTCGAGTTCGTGCCTCTACCATTTTCCCCGATGGTTTATAGGAACGGGTAAAAGTGTTGGCCCATCTTGATTGCATAAATCTTGGCTTCGAATCACGTATTAGCTTCGTGGATAATCCTCTTATGCAATCGGTGTTTCGACGATAATGCGACTCACTGATTCGTATACTTTGAGAAAATATTAGATTTAAGAGAGTCATGAGATTCCTTATATCGAGATTTATCTCGAATGAATCGCGTTTAAAAAATTGTTTAAAGTTAAATTAGAAGGGAGAACATTTTTCTATTTGGAAAATATAAGTTTAATATTCTAAATTTGCTTGTATCTTTTCGTAATAGATTAATTTACGAGGTTAGAGAATTAAAATAATTTGTATTCCTTCCTTCAAGAATATCAAACGCGATATGTTAATTTTAAATTATATATAAATATATATTTTTCAAGTAAAAAAGTACAGCAAAATTGCGTTGCAACGAGATATCTAATAACGAAATAATTCGTTTCCATAATTCGTCGCAAGCTGTTCGCAAGGAGACCTTTCTAAGATCTTATAAGACCAGATATAAGAATCGCAAGGAATCGGAAGAAAGGAAACACGGTGTCTTCTTATTGCGAAAATATTCACACGAGAGGGTGAAAGTTGCGAAAAAGTTGAAGCTATAATTATCGAGGCTTTAAAAAGGACAGATTATCCGCAAAGTGGTTAACCTGTCGAGGATTTTAATGAGTTAAGGATTACTCGAGAAACGTTGATAGTATATATAATCAGCGAGAGGACTGACGTTTTAATTGCACCCCAGGATGTGATCCAAAGAATAGGACGTGTATCGAAAGGGGGGAGGAGGAGAGTCTCTCGATGAGCCAGAGAGAGACGTGGCAATCGTTCGAGCTTTGCGTGTAATAATTAACCACGTGTTCGAAACAGGTGTTCTCCTCGGCGAGAGAAAGAAAAAGGAAAAAAAAATAAATAAATAAATAAATAAAAAAAAGAAAAAAAAGAAGGGATGGAATAAAGAAGAGCGAAACAAGGCGTGATAGAGAAGGCTCGAATTAATTACAGCTACAATTTGTTACGTTCGTTGAAAACGAATCTGGCGTTAGTTATATTAGGGGTTTAATGAATGAAACGGTTACGAAATACGGATAATTACGCGGGGAGAATTGATTAGCGTCAATGCCCAAGGAGGGGGGATAAAGATGGGACGGGATAGATAAGGATCAAGGGTGCTACGTGGGTGGCGCGTACTTGCCGCGAGAAAGTTTTAACACCATAAAGCAATCAATCATCCGGCAAAGTTGTTTAATTCCTTCGGTAACTTCGATGGCGTGTGTATAGGTAACCATGGATTATATATGATTCGTTGTATATGGAAACTATATCGATTACTACCGAATGAAACTTGTTAAACCCGAAAAATAGCTGCGACAAAAAAAAGTTGACGAATGTCAAAAATTCTCGTATGAGGAGAAAAAGAAAAAAGAAACGAAACGTGATAGAAGGCTCGAATTAATTACAATTTGTATTTTGATTTTAATTTTCAATTTTACTTATCAATTTTAATTTTATTTATTTCAAATTTCAAATTTTAATTTTAACGAAAAAAAAAACTCGATTCTTTTAAAGTAATAGAATTTTATGTCATATTGGAGAAAAAAGGGGAAAGGGTTGATTTCATTCTTAGATATTTTACGTACTGTTTTTTTAACAGATTGTATACAAAAATTCTCTGATCGATGATGTAGCACGTTATGCTCATTAAATTGCCGATTAGATTTTTTTTCCTTTTTTTTTTTCCCATTTTGATTAGATCGGAAAACGTTTTCCGTTATAGACATTATATTCAGGCCATTATCGCGAAATTGTTTCGAATGCCTAGCAATTGCGTGCAATCTACGCTCGAGAATCGATTCCAGCGACTATAGCCCCTCTTGTAAATCGAAGCACGTGATACGCTTCGTTTTCCTGTCGAAAAACCCGGGACAAAAGACTTCGGAATCGACAATGTGTCACTGAAAAACAATCAGTACGAATAGGGAGAGGGAGAGAGAGAGAGAGAGAGAAAAAATGTTGTCGAGAAATTTGTACTATCGTTTCACTTTGCGTGGTTTCGAGGTTTAACGAATGACTCTTCGAACGTCATAACGTTGAGTTTGAGCAGAATTGATTTTTCGAACGGCAGAATTGTAAATGATACAACTGCGTTACGGAATATTCGATTCAATAACAATATCGGAATTGATAAACAATGTTGAAATAATACAGACGAGATTCAACAATGATTTTCAAAATATTGCAAAATATTGTTCAGGATGAAAAAATCATTTGTAGAAAACAAATTATCCAATAGGATGATTAATATAACATATCGAACGACGGATCTAAGAATTATGGTTAAAAGTAATTTTAAAATATACGATTTTTAATAATAAAATAATTATTATAAAAAATTGATAAAATTCGAAATCAATTGATTAATAATCCTATGAGATAGGATGTTTCTGTTAAAGCAAGAAAAAAAAAAAAATAACAGTACATGGCGTAATAATAAAAGGATGTTGTAATAATGGCTATATTATTTCTCAAATATGTTCCATTTCAACCGATCGAAGAAAATAGTTCTATATCTAGGAATCGTTTTCTTTCTTTTCATTCCCTCATTGCTCCACGTTTCTCCCGTACCCTTCGATCTATCTTACATCGTTCCCCGATCCATCGCTGCCGGACACACAATTCTCTGCTTCGTTCGATAGCTATTACCGCGAAACCACAGGCGTATCTTTCTTACTGACGGGTTACACAGCTGTGCCGCTGTAAAAATCTCGCGTACAGTACGAAGCTGAAAACGTTGCCGGAGAGCTTCCTATTACCGGTTGTATTACATCACAACCATTTCATTCCGTATATATATATATATATAACCAATCTTAAGAATTTATTTATCTCGTAAGTTGACTTTCTTATTAAATTTTATATCGTAACATTTTCCTTTTCCTTTTTCTTATTCCTTATTATCAAAAATTTGTAACAAAAAAATCGATTAAAATTCAAAAAAAAAAACAAGAAAAGGAGATACAAATTCTTCTTCCCGAACTAAAAAAACGATATCTCTAACAACCATGCCCCGAGTTTAACGGACGGCGAGGCATTCGTTTTGGAGGAAGCTGTTCGTGCTCACTCTTTGTCTTGCGTGCAGCGTATCCACACGATCGACACCCCGCGAGCGCAACAAACGAAAGGGTGGAAACCGGGCGATCGAGGCCGAGTGAAAGACAAGAGAAAGAGAGAGAGAGAGAAGGACGAGAGGCAGACAATTCTCGCGAGGTTGGATAATCGTGAGGACGTTGCGATCCGGTATTACTCAGGCCCCCGGGGTTAAATTGCGATCAAGGGCTTAGCGGTGATTCTCGAAGGCCGATCGAAGTACGTGACTGATTTCTACGATTTATTCGCGTGCGCACACATTGGAGGAGGGGGAGGCCGCCTCCGGCCATAATCGATTCCATTCGTCCCATCGAATATCCACCCCCTCCCTTGTGGATCCCGCCATTAGAAAGGAAGCCAAGCCTCGAATCGGCCACTCTAACTTCCACAAAACGTGTCCGGTCACACTTTCCATCCGGAATTTCTCCCCCTCGGCCGTTGACATCGACCCGTTTCAGAAAGGTGTAATTGAACGTGGGCAGAAGGAGGGGGGGATTAACTGTTTTAATTTAATCCTTCGTCTCTCTCGCGAATATAATGTGTATAATGTAACGTTTATCTTACTTGCTTCCTTAAGAAGTAATTTGCGAAATTTATTTAGGGATGGAATTGGAATTCGAAATATAGGAAAATAAAGGTTTTATTTTTCTTTCCTTTCCCTCTCATAAATCTTTACATCGATCTTCACGCGCGTAAACACAGGATGGCAGGGAAGTATTCAATCTCCTTCTCGTGTCAAAACGTTCCTCTCGTGAGAAAAATTAATTTACGAGGAATTCTGTTCTAAATAAGATAATTAAATTCTTACCCGGGAAAACTGTGAAGGGATTGTAATGTAGCACGCGTA
>NW_006263619.1:299430-304015 GCF_000469605.1 Apis dorsata | reverse complement strand
ACTTGTTCGAGGAGGGAGGGGAGAAGTTTCCACGTTACGAAACGCGCGTATCTAATTGCATTACCGGAGTTCCAACGTCACGAAATAATTACATCAATTTCGCGTGGGGGCCGAATATGTCATTAAAAAGGGATACACAGGCCTTGGCAATTACCGTAGCCGTGCACGTGTTCCGCTCGATCTCATCCTTAAAACGTGGACTCAAGTCGGCACACGAAATTAACGGCACTGGGTGTTCGCATAATCCGACCGAGCGGGTAACGGCGCTCCCGTTGCAATTAGCTCGCGGCCAACACACCGTTGCGAACGAATATTCCGTGGAGAAGCGTGGAGGGAGAATGAGAGGGATCGAGGCTTACACCCTCGACAACGACAGTTACAGCGCCATCTACCTACTGCATTCGGACACGCCGTGTACGTGAATCAATCGTACACGCGCAATCAAGCTCGCCATTTTGCACGAATCTCTGTATATATATATATATAAATAAACTATGTATGAGCATCTTCTCGGCTGGAAAATAGATAGATCCATTTGCAAGAAGAAGCAACAATTCCGCGGAACGAATTATATAATCGATACTATTACATTGAGAGCGTACGAGATAGATCCTACCACAGGCTACTTTAAGTCCTCCGTTTACCTGTCCCACTTTCGATGACGTGTTCCTTGCACGTCTCGTTAGACAGCCCACCCACGTGGCTCCAAAATAACCTGGACTTGGTAACCAAGAGAAAGAGAGAGAGAGAGACAGAGAGGAAGAGTGGTATGCCCGGATAAAGCAAGTGTGCTGCATCGAGGAGTAGGTATGAACAACAGGAGGAGTTGGGTAAATGGATGGATACGTGGACACGGAGCGGAGAGAAAGAGGAACGGATAGATAGATAGCGAGAGAGAGAGAGAGGGTAGATATCGTGGTAAGCGATGAGCACACGCCTGTCGGATCCGACATAGCCGCCGAGAACAAGGTGGCATTGGGGGATACAGCCAGTCTCTCGATCGCAGTCGGCCGATAGCCGCCGCATGACAAGCCCAAGGGGTGTACGTAAACGGGTGAATCCAGCCTCTCTCCACTTGGCGCGATGCAAGAAGACCCTTGTCCACCGTGTGTATGTATGTGTGTGTGCCTCTCCTTCTCTCTCTCTCTCTCTCTCTTTAGAGCGTGTTGTAGTAGGTCGGCTCCGTTGACTGGATTTGGTCGATAGCCTACATTCCAGCTTCGCCTCCCCGAAGATACCTGTTACCATTTCGATAATTGTGTACGCGGTGTCGTGGTATGGATAGAATGACGACGCCGACTCTTGGGAGTTGGGAGCTTTCTGAAAGAGAGGAAAGAGGAGAGAGAGAGAGAGAGAGGCGAGTGCTCGAAAATGGACGAGCAGCAGGGATAGCCGTGAAGGGGCTTACCAGGCCGGTTGCTCGTACACAGGCGTACAGACGATACCGTTTACAGAGGGCTCTGGAGTGGCTGATTAGCGATGCGCCGCGGACTCGAACGTCTCACGGACACGAAGAAGGAAAGGGGCAAGTGTACATATACCCGATCGGAAGAATGCCACCGTCGTAAATACGCCACGGGATCGTCCTATCGGCCAGGATCCCCGATCCAACCGTGCCTGGGAAACGTACACCGTTTTCGTTCCTACTCTTACTTTCTATTTCTCTCGTGGTGGTCGTTTACCGGCAATCGTTATTTGAACACGAACGCCGCTGAATCTCACGGGGCAATCGGCCAAGGAAACACAAATCGAGGAAGGGGAGGGGAGGGGGCTCGGTGGACTGGGAGCATTTGCATCGATGGAAGGAGAAGGATATGTTTGCGAAGGGAGGGGAATAGGCAAATGTATTCCTGTGCTCGATGATTTCGGAAAAAATGGGGGACTTTGCCAAAAATTTATCGTTTTTCTACCTTGTCTATACGTTTTCAAACGATTCATAAATTAAGATTCAATATTTATATATATATGTATATAACCATGTGAAACGTCAAAGGTAGCTTGTTTGCAATGTGAAAGACAAAGAAATGATATAAAAGGCTGACTTGGAGGAATAGTACGCGAATGACTCGCCTCTTGTTCTGTCTCTAAAATATACGTAGTTACTTACAAACGTTTATAAATGGTTTCAACACAGGGAGCGAGCAAAGAGTACTGACCCTCCTCGTCGTTTCATCCTTTGAAATATTCCGACTGACACATATTTATGCATCAATATATATACGCAACAACAAGATTTAATAATCCACAAGTCGAAGAGGAAAGTGTGTTTTTGTACAAGTCTCGATTTATGGCAATCCTACTTTCGCATACGTCTGATAGTTGTTGACAATGTCCGAAGCAGAATGAAATATCCTCTCTTTCGATCGTGGATTTTTCCACGAAGATAAGTTTTTTTTAAAGTAACCATGAAACATTTCTCAACTGGCCTCTATATATTTCTTCTTATGACGTAACTTGCGAAAAATCCTTGCCGGTTATTGTTTATATCAAACGCTAACTGTTCATTTGTTATCGACGATCGAAAACAGTGTTCAAAGCGTTCGTAATCCTCGCGATGCTTCACGCTAAGGAACGAGTGGTACGAATCGAAAAAGACGAAAAGCAGGGAGGGAAGAGCTCTTCCTCCATTCGTTTTCGACTTCCGGCCGGCGGATACGTATGAGTAACAAGAATTAATATCCGACGGGCTGTAAGGGAGCATTCACTTTTGCCTTGTCCGCTCGCCATCGTCCCACGATAAATTCTTCTCTCTTTCTTTCCTATCCCCGCCGCTCGGAAGGGTGGACTCGGCGGCAGGGCGTGCGAGTGGTCGTGCACGTACGTGCACGGGCCCCTAACGACACTAAAGGAAATTTGTAATGAAACGTACAAGACATAATGGCGGCGGAGGCCGAGGGAGCCACCGAAGCGATTTATCACGAACGCGATGTGATCGAGGCTCGCCTCTAGCGCACGGACGTTAATAACGCTTGCCGCGAATCACGAGCTCCATCCACCGCCACCTTCTCCTCTCATCTCTCTCTCTCACTCTAGCGCTCGATGCATACCTAATAAAGGAGCGCGACTCGAGCATCGCCTTTTCCGTAAAAGCCGGGGGTAAAAAGGCGCGAAAGCAGACAGAGTTGACGTTGATAATGGTTCTAAGTCTCGATGACGCGCCCCAAGATGACTGATAAACCGTGGGGGAAAAATTGAGGGGAGTAATTCCTTCCCTTTCCCTTTTCTTCAGCTTCTCGATAGACAGGGATTTAATCAACGGGATGGACGGATTATTCTTACTCGAGAATATTCTGATTATGGGAATATATAAAAGGAATTGTTATCGAAGATGCTCGTATGCATGCAGAATGGTAGATTTGATTGTCCACTTACCAAATGGAGGGTATACCACGGTCAAGTGGAAACTCACCTGAAAATTAAAATTACACTTTGAGTAAACGACTATTGAACAAACTTATATCGATTCTTTTTAAAGAAATTACACGTAACGAGAAATATATTATAAAACATTTTTATTAAATTGTAATTATCGAGAAATAGAAATTAATCACATTTTATAAATATAAACCAATTCGATCTCGACTATCACACAGAATCACGATTCCTCTCCATGTTTCTCGGTAAAATACCCACTTTGAAGCGAAAATGGGGCGGTGAGCCCGATTCATCCCCCACGGTCAGCAGAAAATGCGGCTCATTCCCGCGTGGCTCATCCGTTCGTTCTTTCGAACTGTATCGGTTCCATCGTATCCGGATCGTTGTCGTTTTCCACGAACGACCGTTTCCTCTCTCTCTCTCTCTCTCTCTTTCGAAACGACGTAACGGAGCGACCCACCGCTTTTTCCATCCTTGAAAACGGAAAGGAAACGAAGAGAAGGGAGACATAGATATATAGAGAAAACGCTGTTGGTACTGAAAGTTCGTGGCCGGTATTCGTAGTAGCGCCGTTGTAACGTGATCGTGGAAGGGGGGGGGAGGGAGGTCTACGTGTACAGCGATTGAGTTAGTTGATTGTGGTGGTCCGGAACTGGTACGGACGGATGTATCCTGCCAACTAGATAGGTTCGGTTGTACGGCTGGGCTTGCTCGAAGATGAGAAGAAGAAGAGGAGGAGGAGGATGGAGGAGATGCCGGCGAACGAGACACCGGTATGTGTAACAATCCGTGATTGCTGTACTGCCGGGTTCGACGTTCACCTTCAGGCCTCCTCCTCCTCCTCCTCCTTTTCTTCCTTCTGCCCGCGTTTTATTTCTTGCCGAGCATTCCCTCCTTCGTCTCCCCTCCTCTCCTACCCGTGGAGCAGATCGAGGAGGTCGAAGAAGGAAGAGGAAAGGAAGAAGGGAAGGGAAAGGTTTGGATAGGTGTGCGTCTATCGTCCGTGGAGATGCAAAAGTGCAAAAACGAATAGGAATAGGAATCGACAGAGCGAGGAGAAAGAAGCGAAACGTGCTGGAAACGGATCGGGCAACGTTGGGGCGGAGAGGCGGATAGGTAGGTAGGCAAGTAGCAGCCGGCTATCGAGTTCGACTCTCATTCAACGAGTTGGCAAACTGTTCCAACTGCTGCTCCGTTCCCCGGTTCGGTT
>NW_006263619.1:280476-299156 GCF_000469605.1 Apis dorsata | reverse complement strand
TCCGCGGGTATTACCACTCGAGGGAAGCGTGGGAGAGGGGGAGGGGCAAGAGGCTGGAACGCGTTTCCTCCGCTACCCTCTTGTAACTTTTATGATCCGCGTAAAGCACCGATTTTCATCGGTTTCGCCTTCCTTCTCCACTCTTTCGCGTAGTAGTCGTCGTCACTGAGCCGACGCTCTAATTAATTTCTCCTCGAATCTCTCTGCTTCTCTCTCTCTCTCTCTCTGTTTGTTTCTCTGAACGTAATACCGAAACACGAGCGGATAGTGAAGCGGAGAGTGTAATGAAGAAAGTATGAACCTCTTTGAATTCGTCTGTTCGTTTTTTTTTGCGCGTGGTTTCGGTGATTCGACTTCGATACACACGAAAGGATGGAGTTTTAAGGAGGGGTTTAGATAGTGTTTTTACTCTCCGAGTTTTGATTAAATTTTAGAAGAGGGGAAATTAAGTGTTTACAATTCACGAAAAAGCATTAAGATATAGAAGAGGATTTGTTGATTTCGTGGGAATTAAATTTTTGTGGGAGGGGGATAGGGAAAAATTGGGCAAGTGTTTACGTCGACGGCGAAAGAGATTTAGAAATCGTTTATACCAGGAAAAATAATAGTGTCGTATTTGCGTAGCGAGTGTCATAGAGAAGCTTTACCGTGCAAAGCTGACAGACGGCTCAACGTTTCGAGCTTATGCGGCGGCAAGATGGAAACGAATACATCCGGATATACGTCACTGCGTAAACGTGGTATACACGTACGGTTTAGCAACCTGATTCCCTCCCCCTCCTCTTCCCCCGACAAGTTAAAACCGCCGATCCTCTTGTCCCTTTTTTTTGTTTTACAACGGGAGGAAACAATAAACAATCGGTTGGATAAACATAAACGTTGAAATTGTAAAATTGATGAGAAAGTTTTTGACCAAAAGCTCGATGTTATCGCGAGGAACCGATTAAATATTTTTATTCCTCGTTTCATCGAGGGAGGATACTAATTACCCGAAATACATGTTTCCTTTTGTTCGAGCATTTTCGAGTCGAGCTCCCTTCAGGAACCCTGAAATTAAATTTAATTCACGGGTTCCCTTTGAATTAGATGACGGTGCGCGATAACAAAGTCTCGTTTATAAGGACGGATCCTGTTTATAGATGATTAAAAAGTTGAATGAAAAGAAAAGAAGAAGAAGAAGAAGAAGAAGAAGGAAAAGAGATACTCGAATTTTCTTAAGTCGATATTTTAACTTAAGGAAAGGTCGTTGAATGGAACGTAATAGAAATTGATTTACTTCATTATTCTCTTTAGAATAATTATATTGTGCAGGAGATAAGTAATTATGAATTATAATTCCGACTTTTTAATTAATCTTATTCATCACGCGAAGTTAATAAGTCGGATTATCATTAATATTTTCAGAGATGGGCGCATTTATGCCGGCAGTTTTCAGATTCGTTCGTTCGTTCAATCAGATCTACTCTTAATTGAATCTCATTTTAAAAAATTCTTCGTTCCTTTTTCTTTTTTTTTATCCTTGTTTTTAATCGGTCGGATGAAAAATTATTCGCAAGAAGATAAAGGCTACTACTTCACTTGTTATTGTATTCCGTCCAGAATACGTTTGCCCAAAGGAAACGAAGCTTTAATATCTTGCGATTAAATGTTATCGATGGACGATAGAGGATGATGAAATATTAAGATTACGTTCCTTTGACTTTTCCTCATTGCTTGTTGATTTTCTGACTTTCTTTTTTTTTTCGATTCTACAAGACAAGAATTGAACAGAATGAAGCGCAACGAATAAAGAACAAGAGCAGACGTGATTCTGATTTACAGATTAAAATTATCCACGTTACAAGATATTTCTATGAAAATGTTTCCCCATCTTCGAGAGAATCGTTCGAGTAACAATCGAGATAGAAATCGTAGACCGGACAATCAAGTCACGGATAGGATTTCCGTGGGAAAAAATCCGTCGATTTTAGTTTTACAGTTCGAAAGGTGCGAACGAGAACTCGGTTTGACAAGAATTTTTCCCTCGAGGTACGATTCGAGTAGCGAACCTTTTTACAAAACCTACGGAAATTACACATTCTCATTATCGAAGTTATCTCGAAAACTTGGCCAAATTTTTCCTGCCAAAGACAATGCTGCAACATTCCCGCGTGTTTTTAATGTATTAAAAAATTTAAAAAAGGAGAGAGGGAGAAGAAAAATTCTGAATCTCTCATAAAAAAGAGATTTTCGATATTTACAACTTTGTTATTAATATTAACGTCTCGAAAAGTTGATAAATAATCGATTTGAACAATTCAAACGATCGTTTTTAATGACTCCTTCGTTTGCTCTCGTATCATTTTTCGTCCAATTATTTCAAATTTGACGAATTAAAGTATATTCGTCTATTTTCGAACGGTTCTATCGACCGAAATCTACTCCGACGGCCCATCATAATTTATAAAATTAATAGAATCACTTTCAAGATAAATGGCTCCCTTCCCTACCAACATAACTCCACCCTCCCGATAATTATAAAAATCACGATAGAAGGATGACATTCTTAAATAATTTTCCACCGTGGAGCCGCGTCAGGGGACGTGGATAAAATCCTGGGATATTAAGACCCGGCATTTTTCCTCGGGGCGGCCGTCCCTCTTTTCCCCCTCCTCAGCTCCATTTAGACTAACGACACACGAAGATCGGCCATGAGGAATCTGAAAGACTATCTGAAAATCCGGAATGGGCTGCCCATTTCGGCTTGCCTCGATATTCCAATATTTATTTCGCATTCTCTGCCCTCGTTTCTTTCCTCCGTCGCAGCAGATGCACGCGTTGCAACAACGTCAAAGAAGGTCCACGAATTTTCCTGCACGAATCAAGGAGGGGGTAAAATAACCGGCGGGAATAATGCCATAGATTGGGCGGGCGAGTTAGCGCGGGCATTGCGAGAAATGGACGATATATCGCCGGGTCGGCCATTACGGGGGGCCATTAGATAGTCGACACGTCGAGATAACGAGCATTAGCCGCGCAACGGCCACGTACGGAGTCGCAAGATCCACACATAGTGGGGACGCATCCCCGTTTCGAACGAGCTTTCGAACGAGCTTTCTCTCCTCTCGATTTCTTTTTATTTCGGGCTCGTTCTTCATTGGATAGGATGTCGAAGATTACGATCGTTGTGGTCGAGGAACGCGCCTCTATCGCGTTCTTGCTCGTTGAGCAGGTCGAAATTTAGCGATGCTTAAATGATGATTCGATTTGGATAGATGACTACTCGCGCACTCGCGTGTGCCTCTTAAACTGGTATTGAATGATTTTGGGATACGGATTTGGCCGGTCATCGTAGCTTGGAAAATAGAGTCTCTCTGGAGCAAATTAATTTTCATTCAGGTGAAATAATTTGGCTATGATCAGAGACGCGATACTAGCGCCACGCGACCATTAACTACACGAGGGACCAATATACTTATTTCGTTCGTCTGTCAATATATTTGAAATTATTTTATAATTCTCTGCAGAAATTTTAAAACAAGTGTTGAATAATTTAAAGGAAGAAAGAAATTATATTATTTCCACAATCCTGAAGATATTTCTAGGGTTAAAACTAATCTTCGGTTAGCAGACCATCGATAAGACCGAACACAGTATGCCTATAAATTTCATAGAGCGTTACGCGACACTAGCGCCACGCGACCATTAACTACACGAGGGACCAATATACTTATTTCGTTCGTCTGTCAATATATTTGAAATTATTCTATAATCTGTAGAAATTTTAAAACAAGTGTTGAATAATTTAAAGGAAGAAAGAAATTATATTATTTCCACAATCCTGAAGATATTTCTAGGGTTAAAACTAATCTTCGGTTAGCAGACCATCGATAAGACCGAACACAGTACGCCTATAAATTTCATAGAACACGACACTAGCGCCACGCGATTATTAATTATATGAAGGACCAATATACTTATTTCGTTCGTCTGTCAATATATTTGAAATTATTCTATAATCTGTAGAAATTTTAAAACAAGTGTTGAATAATTTAAAGGAAGAAAGAAATTATATTATTTCCACAATCCTGGAGATATTTCTGAGGTTAAAACTAATCTTCGGTTAGCAGACCATCGATAAGACCGAACACAGTACGCCTATAAATTTCATAGAGCGTTCACCGACAATCAATTATCCACGGGGACAATGAATTAACTCGATGCTCTCTCACCTTCGTTAAACTGTATACGTAGCTCGAGATCACGAGGAGCTTAGATCTCGATCGTAATTTTATCGAGCCCGGCCAAGGCAGGTAGCTTATAAAAGTGTTATTTAAAATCGTGGGGAGGGGGGGGGATGGTTGTGATACGGAGGAGAAAGCATTCAAAGCCTTAAGGTACCCACGCTAGATCTCGTGTAAAGAGCAGCAGTCCTCGCCGATGCAAGACGTTTCCTTTTCCGGCGAGCTAGATGTCGAGATCGACTACAGCCTGTATCCCCCTCCCCCCTCTCTCTTTCTTCCTCTGCTTCCCTCCACGTTCGTTCGCCACTCGTTCTCGTCCCCCTCATCACTAACGAAGAACAGAAACTGTTATTTCTCTCTCGCGCTCTATTGCGTCGCTTGAAAGAGGGATGGAAACGAAGCCACGACGCTGTGCGTAATTTCCTTTGTTTCTGCCGCGTCGTTAGTCTCCACGTGATTTCGAGAAACGGCTCGATCGAACCTTTGACAATTCTCGTCGAGTCTCGAATCTATCTTTGTCTTTCGGTCGCAAGATTGGATGTAATGTAATCGAGGAAGGATGGGAGAGGCATCTTGGCAGGGAGGGTAATTTTGACGTTCTGCGTCGTCGAGAAAACCCTCTTTTTTTCGCAGTGATTCGTCGAAATACCGGGGATTTCGCTCTCCTTATCCTTGGATGGAGGAAAGGCGTAAGCTCGTCGAAACTTAATTCTCTGTGAAACGAGAGACGGGTGTTTAAGAGGGGAAAAAAGAAATTTTCTTCGAGGGGATCGATATTTCGAAGGAATGCGATTATGTGAATTAGTTGTAGTGGAAGATTCAACGGATTTTAAAGAAGAATCTCTTCCAAACCAAAGATAGTATTTAGAATAATTTGTGGCTCGTTGAAAAAAATACTTATCGAACAAATTGTGCAAAAATTTTTTTCCCCACGCGTAGAGATTAAAGCGACAGATTTTATCTTTTCACTTCTCTTAAGAAGCTTAACCCTTTGAATTAAAAATTCCATTTCGCACGTTTAATCACGGTGCACCGATTATTATACACGAAGAAATAACCTTATCCCCGTGAAAATACGTTTCAAACGTCTCACTCTTTCGCATTAAATTAAACGTGTATCACGAATAAAATAATCACGTAACAAAATCTTCACAATTATAACATACGCACCTCCTCCTTGCACCTCTTCAACTTGTAGCAAATTTAATTAAACCGCCTCTTCTTCTTCCTCCCTCTCTTCCCCCCAACCATGAACAATTGCTTTTATCTCTCTCTTACGAACCACGTGACCACGTCTCTCAATCAAAGAGGAGGATCATCATCATAATTCCCCATGGCAAAGGAAAATCCGTGAAAGAATCCCTTTCGTGCGCAAAGGGTTAGGGAGAAGATTTATCCATGGGGATGGATAACACGTTCGTATTATCCACGGTGGTCCCCATAATTTCCTGCTAATTAATGCTAAAAGCCGCGCCGCGATTTGTCTCAGCCGCTCGCCTATTTGCGATAATGATATCGTCGCAGCCAAGTAACTATTAAGCAGTTTAGTCACGTCCCAGGAGGGGGAGGGAATATACCTTTCCTACGAATTCGATCGATCACACGTGGTGAGAAAAGGGTAGAGAGAGAGAGAAGGAAGAGTATCAAGAGAATCAACCAAGAATCCCGAATTCCGCGATCTCCCTCACAAAGGAGAAAGATTCTCTCTGGTCGCAGGGAAGAGTAGGATCAAGAAGATTTCGAAATCGTGCCCCAAGAAAAGGAAGAGCTGAAAGGGATAGAGACCTCTCTCTCTCTATTTCTTCGACCAATCGTTATCATACCTCTCGTTATCGAGGAGGAGGAATCGTGTGACGAGGCCGATTCGGGCGAAGGAGTGGAAACAGAGCTGGTCGAACGATCGATAACGATCGATCCGTCCATCCGGGCAACGTGGGGTGGGTTATAACAGCGCGTTCGAACCGCACCGAGCTATTAAAATGTAAATTGATCGGCGTACGTTTGACTAAACAGCCACCGGGGGCTCCCGGACATCGCAGGGACATCGGCGTTGGTTTTGGATCCGCGATCCCCCTATTGTGCCGCGCATGCGATTAAATTTGAGAGAGAAGGACCTTGTTAATGGGCGTGAGGGAAGACGTAGAGTTTCGAAACTGGAGATGAACGACACGTTCTTCTTTCTTTCTCGTGAATTCGAATCGATCAAAAATATTAACCCTTTGCACTCCTGTTTCGCTCGGTCGAATTAGCAATTCATAAAATAATTATTCAAAATAACACCTCATAAGATTACACGTAAAGAGCTTAGGAACCTATTTATGAAGCGATATTCTAAAAGAAAATATAAATAAATATTGTTTAACAATCCCAGTGGTGCCGAAGAGTCACCGCTGAAGAGTTAATATTGAGTGAGAGAGCGAGAATAATTTTTTCTATCCAAGAAAAGTGAAAAAATCTCTTGTTTTCGCAAAAAAAAAAAAAAAAAAAGAAGCGAGGATACCTTATAATCACCCTAATAGAGGGGAATAATAGGTAAGCACGGTATCCCCATTAGAAACGTGTAATCGAGGCGGTGAACCGGCGTCAACGGGAACATATACGAGAGAGCGTGGAATGAGAAATGGCCGAGTCGTACGTACGATCTCCACGAGGAGGGGGGACGAGTTAGAGATAGCCTACGAATTACGACAATTCAACGAGAGTAATGTTTTTCCATCACGTTCCGCAGAGTGGGTACACGACTTGGACAATCGTGGCCTCACGGATCGGGCATTCATGCAACATTCATCCACGGCTCGGGGCCCGCTTCCGCGTCTATTGTCAACTCTTTCCCCTCTCCTCTCTTCTCTCTACCCCACCCCACCTCCTTCGAACGAGCGACAAGAGCGACGCGCGATGCTTATCATACCGATGGCGATGTGTCAAAGGGATTAAGTCGTTGTCGCGTTCGCGCCTCATTTATCATGCGATAAACGTCCGCGCCAGAAAATCGTTAGCCGGGCGTTACGGCCGTAGACGTGGGCGTAACGCCAGATCATCGTTTCTGAAACCGCGTCTGATCCTCTCTCTCTCTCTCCGCAACAACCTTCTTAAATAAATCATCTTGCGTATTTTATTGGGGAGTGTTATTTCCGAATCATAAGAGAAACCAGCTTCGATTTTACCCTCTCGAAGGGGATGGAAATTTTCAATTGGAAAATACGAATTATTTTAAGGGTGTTGATGAAAACCGACGGTTTCTTCCATTGGTCTAATAAGAAAAGTTAGGAGAGATAATATCTTCTGAAATATCTTCTCCCTGAAATTCTTTAGAGAGAGAAGATTGATTAAAGATCAAGGAAGTTTGACAAAGAAAAAATTCAAAAATGAAAAGAGACTTCTTGCACAAAAATTCCCGCTTCGAAGAGGAATTGACAAAGAAGGGAAGATGGCGCGAAAAATCGCAGCGCCGCCTGGCGACGCCGATTCGAAACCGTTTCCCAGTTTCTCGGGCGTATCTTACTCTTGGCGAGCCCGTTTGGAATGGAGCTCGCCGTAAGCCCGTTAATTAGCCGCGACATCGTTATTGTTTCTTTACATACAAGACTTTCAATTACCGGGGCGAATCGAGCCAATCGGTGAATCGGTTTTAAAAAAGATTCGCATTCGCCGCGTATTATTCCGCCTCTCCCCTCCCCTCCCTCCCGATAATCGTATCGGTTGAACATTCATACCGTCTTTAATTAGTTAGGTTACCCTTACCTTCCCTCCATTTCCGATTTCCAATAATCCCAAGGAGCTAACGAAGCTATTTATTGTTACTCGGGGATCCGAAACGTTAAAAGTTCGCCCGGATCGAGATCGAGGGGGGGAAGGGAGGGGGAAATAAACGGAAACGGTTGGCCAATTATCGAGCGTGTCCCTCGGGGCCATTTCCAAGAGGAACTTGGCCGAAAATTTCTTCGTTAAATCTCCACCGGGTAAAATGGTTGTACAACCGGGATAGGAGGGTATACATAAACATGCTGAGAAACTCTGAATTCGCGCTAGTGGGGATAAAGAGATGGGGGGAGGGGGGAAAGAGAGGGATTTCCTGCGACATTTAAGCGTACATTAGCCTGTGTCGTTGTGCGCTATTTCTTAAGAATTCATGAAGGAGGAAATTTACCGGGAAGTAAATGACAACATGTATTTACGGCGTAACGACGCGGATCAAGGGAGGAGAGGGGGGAGGAAAGAGAAAAGGGAGCTCGAGAGTGAAATAAAATCGTTGGAGATTTTGTTTCTTCTTTGCGGTGCGGCGAAATAAAATCTGGATTAAATCCAGTGGTGTCATTTGATCGTTAATCGTTTGTTAATTAACGATTTAGATTCAAATTTTTGCAAATCGTCGTATTATAATTCATTGCGAAATTAGACGTTGAAGAAAAAGGAATTTTATCAGATTTTATATCTTGTAATATTTCTGTTCAATTAGCCAAAGATATTTATATTCAAAATTGTTCAATTCACAAATTTGGCTAAAATCTGAACGAAAATGGAAAAATTAATAATTAAAATTCATTCGAATGGATCAAACATTGGAGACGCTTACTTTATTACCTCCAATTTTCTGTCTAATCATTCTACAAAATACGTTTTCCAACGTATTTTTCTATCGTGTAACGAAGAAAACGCGTGATAAAATTTCGTTTCAAGCTTTGAAATTGAAACTAGAGTTGAACTCTCTAACTCTCGCACGGCTTCATAAAAAGCTTTAATATATACGCGCATAGCTGCAATCAATTAGTCACCATATAAGGATCACTGGTGCACGCCGATATATCTGGTGCGCAGCCGGGTATATACGCGTTGAATGCAGTAGGTGCAGGAGGTGTACCACCGCTGGTCAACCAGTAGTCCCGCAATCGTCGCTACTCATCTCGACGGGTAAGAAACCCCGCTGGGGCCCCGCTGCCTGACCGCCCCCACCTCGTGGGCCCCGCTTGTGCACCTTGTACAACGGCTTGACGGCAGTGACAGCGACCCAGGCCTTCGAGATGCGCGGTGGCACGCGAAGGCCTATCCTTTCCCCCTCCTCCCCCCTTCTGCCGCCCGTTTCTTTCAAACTAAACAGTGGCCCGAATCCGAGTAAATCATTCAAGCCATCAGGGAGAACGTTAGATTGTCAGTTAGATCTCTAATACGTCGGTTGCTATCCGATATACTCTTTTTGGAACCCCTCCTGCCTCTTCATGCGCTTATCCTCGTCTCTCCAGCTGTACTTTTGGAAGTTGAAGAGGGGATCGATGTAACAAATGGAAGGATAATTATACGATTTCTTTATATATATATATTCGATGGAAATTTTTTATATATAAAGAAAGATTCGTAAAAAGGGGAAATCGTAGGCGAATGGAAGAAAGAAAGGTGATTTTTCGTTTTTCTAGTCGAAAGTATCGAATTATAATCACTTTACCACTCGCTCTAGCGGAGCGTGACGAGCCGTAACACGAGGAAACTGTTAACATAATAATGCAAAATTGCGGAGGAGAGCAAAGAAAGACAAGTTTGCAAGAACTGTGCGAACTATACAATACCATTTCCCCACCCTTCCTTCCTTCCTTCCGTCTTCTTCTTCTTCCCTATACACTCTTCGAGAGGAGTTACATCTATGGACGTGGTATGGAACAGCCCCGTATACCTTTTACGCCGTCATGCATAAAAGTATGCAAAAGGGTGCGTGATACCGGGCCTCCCTCCCGTTTTGATTTACATAATTCGTTACGGCGGCGTAGCGCGATCGGCCGAGCCCGTTTTGCCTTCGATCTCTCGGGCAAGGAAACCGACCGAGAGGGATCGACTGCGAAAATTTAACGATCTTAGGCGAGAGATAGAATCGTGGCACGGTTTCCAGAAAAGAATTCTGTATACTCTCTCTCTCTTTCTTTTGGTTGTTTGCGGGGTTGCGTCGTTATGTACGTGGAAGAAAGATAGGAGGGAAGGTGCACGCGCATGCGCAGAAATCCGACCATTAAAATATATCCTGTCAGTAGACCGGTGTGCACGGATCTCGCGACAGTGTGTACGTACAAACAGGGTGTACAGAGGGGAGGCGAGAGAGAGAGAGAGACAGAGAATGTTGGCTCCTGTCGTCGTGGCTTTGCTGACCATTCTTGCGTGTTCGTAACCGACTTGGGGAGAATTACGGCCAAGATAGCAATAAGAAAGATACGACTTTATCGCGGCTCTGTTTCTATCTACCGTACACCTCTGCCTTCGTACACGTACACATGTGTGCCGAGGAAGGGACGATCGACCCCCTTTTCTGAGCAATGGACCCTTGTTCCATTTTCCTTTTATATCTTCGCGTTATCAGATCATAGCCCGCTCGTAGCTCGCATTACGCACTCGGACGGCAGATTTTAACTTTGACGATGTCGGGCTCAGATAGGGCAATCGTTGTGTTGTTGCCGTTCATTAGAGTTCGGCGCGATCGCCGAGTGAGGGATTCCACCGAATAAAAAGGTACGCCACCAAGGTAAATATATAATCGAGGCGCAAATATAACCTCGCTGTAAACACCGTGGAAACACGAAGGTGAACGCGCGTTTGTAATTTCACGCGTGTGTGTTGGATCGATAAACCGTGCACGATGGAAGAAGAATTATGTAATTACGAGTTCCTGGGTAAGGTAATATCGTGGGGGTGATTTGGCGCGAGAAGTTCGCTTTTATTAATTCAAACGAAAAATTTATTTAGATATATATTGTTCTTCTTTAATTGTTCTTGTAATTGGTAATTGAAATTACATCAACTTGAGATGGTTTTGAAATCTTTAATATATTTTCTTCGATCTGATATTTATGATGAAAAGAGATATAAGAATTTGTTAATAAATTTTGTATAAAATGAAATTTGTTTCGTTAACTTTTCGATAAATCTCGATAGGGAGTAACATTAATTTCTGTGACATCGATACCGATTTATTACTTTATCGTTTAACATTCTTTATTTTATTTTATTTTTTTTTTCAAAATCATTCACGTCAGTTTGAACGAAATTTTTTATCTTCAGCAGAAAATAAAATTCGTCGAAATTATGCACTCTATTCAACAAACTCCCCCCGATAAATTTCAATGCTGTACAGATTTTTATTAGATACAAGTATCGTAATTTCAATGATCGTAGCTTATATCAAATCGAGGATTAAAGGAAGTTAATCGAAGGTAAGGGTAAAGAAAAATCACTTCCCTTCGAAGAAGTATTAAACGATTAGAAACAAACGTGTACATAATGCCTATGAACGAGGCTATCGAGCGTCGTTAACATGAACTGTTACAAGAGCCCCTAGATAGAAACGAATTCCACGATAAGTGGAAGCTCCTCCTCTCTTTATCGCTTTATCGCTTTCGCCTATACGGGCGGTTACACAGGCGATGATAGCAAGCAGGCAAGCAAGCAAGCAAGCAAGCAAGCTTCTTGCCTCGATCGACCCTCTTTTCCCTCACCGCTTCCATTTCTCTATCTGGTCGCATCACCTTCTGTTTTCTCCACGACTTTGTTCCCCGATTTGCATATGCAAACGAAGCGATATAAGTAATTAATTCGCAATCAGGAGCGGAGTCCCCTACACTCGCCACGGTCAGAAACCGGCACAATTCATTAACCAACGTGATATTTATTAATTAGTAACGCGTACGTGGGTGTACACCTTCAGTCCTCGTCATTAATTACATTTTCCTTTTGCTCATGCCCCTTTAAATCTTCTCCCTCCATCCCTCTCTTACACTTTATTTCTCGGAATCTGAGAAACGTACTCTCGAGGAGCTTGTAGAAGCTATATTTCAGAATGGATCGATAAAATTTTCTTCATACACGTGGAAGGAATTGTGAATCGTTCGATATCAATTATTTAAATTTTTCTAAATGATTAATAATGTTGATAAACAGGCGTCTCTTTATTAGAATCATCAGATGTATTTGTGTATAAAAATATTGGAAAATTATATCGAATGAATTACACACTTTGACATTTCAGAATATCGTTACATTTGGACGAAGGAAGAAAATATAGCCCATGAAAGCTTCTCGCTTTATTTAATTCTCATCGACTTTCGATAAAGGGGAGGCAATCTTCGAAGACTCGCATCGTAAAAATTCCCTTCCCTTCCCGTTGAGTTTGCAAACTTTTCACGCCATCCTATTTCTAAGACACAGCTGGGCCCATATCTTAACTGCTCGCTTCTCTCGTCGTCCGAGAAAAGCTTTATACGCGATGTTCTGAAACTCACGAGGTAGCACCTGTTACACCCAGAAACCTCGTCGATCGAGCGTATAGCCACCAGCTGGGCCACCCGACACCCTTACATTAACTTTATCGTAATTACATCGAGCGGTTCCACGTATAAACGCTAATACAAGCGAACGTTGTTACGCGCTCATATATACGTGCGTGTATTCCTCGAGATGCTTCCAACAGAGAGAGAGAGAGAAACAGAGAGAGAGAGATATCTGCGCTTTACTTTCACGTAGTCAGTCAGATTTCTCTCGAATAAAGGAAAGTAAATGGACTTTCCCTTCGAGTGATTCGAATTCTTCGCGATTGTATATAAATTATATATAAAGAGAAATGAAAATATTGAAGGCAACACGTACGATCGAGGTGTTAGTTCAAATCATATCTTTAACAATTAATCTTCTAAATATCCCAATTCGTATTACCGTTTTCGTGGTTCGTCGAGATTGAAAGATGAAATTTAGATCAGAGAATTTCGAGATATCATCGAAGGATTTACAACACAACGATAAAGATATCGATCAAACTATGCTTAAAATATGTTCCATTGAGAAAGCGGTCCCCAAACTTTTTCCCTCCCTTTCCTGTTGTTTTTCTCAAGGAGGAAAGAGAAAGAAGACGTAGAAGACGTAGAAGACGCGGTATCGAAACATTGGGAAACGTACAGTACTTTGTTGGAAGGAAAGAGGGATGAGGAGGAGGGCAGCAGGGTGGGTTATGTATTGGCACGTGTACGTAATTGTAGCTATTTGTCGGGGGGAGGGAGAAAGCGAGAGAACGATGGGAAGAGGGTGGTGAGAGCCGGGGAAAAGTCGATGTACAGGGGGTGTGGAGAGAGAGAGAGAGAGAGAGAGAGAGTTTCGAAGGGTGGAGGGAGGGTGTCTCGTCCGGTAGTCGCGGATGAACGCGCAATGCATCACGGGATTGCGTAGAGGACGTATATCTCCGAGTAATAGCACATGGATACCCGAGATCCCTTCGAAACGTCCTCCTCTTTCTTTACCCCCTTCGATCTTGACCTCTCTTTTTTTTTTACTTCTCTTTTCTTCCATCACTTAACGCGACGAAAGCTGGAAAGCTGTGCGTGGGATTCTCGATTGAAAGATGAATAAGATGATCGAGTGATTATATAGTGAATAAATGTTCCATCATCGTCGTTGTTCTTCGAATTCTCCTTTCTTCTGATTTTATTCACAATCGATTTCGATTTTCAAGCAATTATTATTCAGCTTTATCATTAAGTATATAATAGAAATATCAACGATCAAAAGAAATCTTTCTCTTTCTACACGCAACGTTTCCTTTTGAAAATTAAAATGCAGCCGCGATTCGCTAACTGAATTTCGTACGTACAAAAGCCAGTTAAATTTAATACTTCCTACACGCTCCAAGTGAAAAACACTCTCCCCACCAAATGATACGTATATCACTTTGATATACGGAATGTACGCATAAAGGATATACAATTCGAAGTTGATCAGTTTTTATCCGAGAGGGAGGGAAAAAATGGTATGCAGATACGAAGCTTGGTTTCTGGTTTCTACGAACAAGAGAGAGAGAGAGAGAAAGAGAGCTTTTTGCGGGGCGATCATTAATATAGCTTATCCCGTTGGATTATTCTCGAACGTCCAGTCGTAAAAAGGGGAGGGACAACCGTGTAAAAGAGCGATGCAAATTAGCGTTTTTCGGTGCTGCTCCATTGGATACCGGTGGCCCATAAAGTTTGGCCGCGTACGTGACGCGAAACAACGGATAGCACGCGTGCTGCCGGTTATCGGATTCTTTTTAAAAAAAAAAAAAAAAAAAAGAAAAAAAGATTCGTTCCTCGTTTCGCTCCCTTTGCCGAGGCCGCGACTGTTAACGGGTCAATTTAAGTTGTACGCGGTTATTTCCTGCCGAACTCTCGCAGGGCGAACGTGTCATATCCGTTTTACGGGTCCCGCAGGTTTTCGTGGCGAAATTTTCCTTTTCCAGAATGCTGGTTGTAACTGGATGAAATTACTGGATACTCGTATTGATACTCCAAGCGGAATCTGGGAGAGAAAGGTTTATTCGGTGGAATATACAGGATAATATAAAATAAATATTATTAAATGGGAAATATGGTTGGATATATAGTTTTGCACGAACGGATTGTTCGTTTCTTATCGCGTATATAAGGGGAATTTTTATGGTGGCGACGTTAAATCCGAAATTATAAATCACTTTCAAACTCCTTTCCAAGTGTTAAATATTAATGAAATGTGGAAAGACGTGGATAAAATCAAACCGCGATATTTAATTTTGACAAGCAACCCCCTTCAACGCACGAAATTACGCGTCCATTTCTTCGAAAAAAATTGCGTCAAAGCGGCTTAAACACCGGCAGAAACTCAATTACGGGCGAAAAGCCGCGAGGGGTTGTGCACGCCGTTAAACGGTGCTCGTTGCGTAATTATTATACGAAGGAAAGGAGTCGGTGCTTGAAGAAAAAAAGAAAAAAAAAAAAAAAAAAAAAGAAGAAATAAAGGAAAGAAAAAATACTCTTCTCTCCCCTCGCTTCGAATTCACTTATTCGATTTATTTATTTGAGCCCGGCCCAACCTTTCCCCGTTTCCATCCCCACGGCCGTTCCATGGAAATTTAATGCAAGTTAGATGCGTCGAACACGGTCGATTCGTATTGAAACGGCGCTGCGAATAATTTGAGATTCATCGAGATGCACCGGGCCGAGTCACTTGTAATTCTTTTTCCGCCGTTTCCCTCCGCCGTTTTCCTCGAACTCGTCTTACTCGAGTCCACCCCCTCTCCTCTCCCCCACCCCTTGATCGGCGTTGTCCTTTTTGTCTCTCCATTTGCTCGAAATGGGGCGGCGAGGAAAGATGGTAGGTAGGTGGAATTACGATTGGCGAACGGGGCGACCGAGCAATTGTCCCGAAGTTGAAGGTGGAGTGGAAAAAGGTTGGGGTTTGGTGGGTGGAAGGAGAAGAAAAAGAAGGGGGGAGGGGAGAAGGGGGGACGAGGATGCGGTTAAGGGCGAAACGGCGCTTCCCGGACATCGCTCCGTCGAAGTTAACTTTGCGTTTAACATCTGCCACGAAGGTTAAAATTTCCCTCGAGATTCTACTCTAAGTTGTACTAAGGTGTATATATATCTTTTGCCTCGATTTCAGAGAGAAAGAACAATTCTGATGGATTTAGTGTGAAAGAATGGGGAAAGACGGGGCATTCGATAGAGACCGAGTTCTTGTTTACGCTAGAAAGTTCTTTTTAGAAAGAACGGTTATGGAAAAGGAGAACCATGGTTCGAACATCTTTTTTTCAAAGGGAAAAAACTTTTCGATTAATTAAGCTTGAAATAAGATTGAAGAATTAAGAATCCGATACATTTTAACAAAGCAAAAAACTTGGGACAATCGTTGACTCAATTCAGAATGCTCAACGTAGCATTAGTGAGATTGTAACGAGAAGTAAACGTATTTATCGCGTAACTCTTCTTAAAACTCGATTAAAATTAGGAAAACTTTGAATCGCTATAACTCCGAAGATAATGACTTTTTATCGACCAATGAACGATCGTTGGAATCGTGGAATCTTCCCCTTTAAAATGCTTTTTGATTTATCTCGATACGACTTCCGGTTTCCGAGATATCGTCGTGTAAAGAAAAAGGTAATTTTTAATCGTTTACCATCTCCGTCCTTGTCGTTTATTCGGACCTCTCGCTCGCGCCTCGTCTCACTGACCTATTCCAAACTCCAGACAAGCGACAGACACGATTCTTGGAAAAACGTAGTAAACATTTCCAAGAAAAATATATAGGTCATTGACTCGCGAGCCCATTCATAATTTCCGCAATTCCGTTTTTAAGCGCTATGGACACTTTGAATCTTTATATCTCGGCAACCAATCGAGATATCGGGATGAACCAAAAACTGACTTCAACAGCATGGTTTCCTCTATCTTTTGAGTAAGTTTGATGACAAAATGTTTAGTTTTTTGTTACATTTTTTTTTACATGAAAGTGAAAATTATTCGTAATTGAAAGTATACGAGAATTTTGAATTTATTTAATTTCAAGTTAATTTGTGATGAAAAAAATTAATTGTTTTGTAAATTTTACTTAAGAAAAATATAGATTTTCAATTTTGCAACAACTCTTTTAATAATATTGCTTTAAACATTCGAGATATTTCGTAGAAACATTTTTTTCCCGATTCGTATACGCCTGACGGAATTTCGGCGGAGAGCAATCTAAAGAATCCAAATATTATGGATAATCTATAACATCTATTGTATATTAAATTCTCCCTATAATAATATCGTACAAAACTCGAAGCTATAATTTAATTCTACCTAGAATCATTGTTTCCATCTACCTATATATTTATACATTTTTAAAAAAAAAAACTCGCCAAAATCAATTTAAAAATAATCAATTCTAAACTTCTACCCCATCCCACCCCATAAAAAAACAAATATCCTAACTATTTAAAAAATAATAAATTCAATAAACCAAGTGAACAAACACAGAGATAAAGTGAAAAAAAGGAATAATAAAATCATGAAAAATTAATTTACACGAAGATCGAGAATAAGGAGGGCAATTTGCGCGGAGGAAAATATCGTTCGACGTTTCTATTAGAGATCGATTACGACAGAAGCCGATTGCGTATCCGCGCGTAAATCTTGTCGCGTTCACAATCAGAGGTCGGATCAGCGAATCGGATAAAAGTTAAATTCGCGATAAAAGCTCGATCGGCGCGCGCGCACCCCATTCGTGAAATGAATAATAAACGCAGGGAGGAGGGGATTGGAAAGGGAGGAGAGGGAGGGCCAATTATTCGGATAGCGAACAATTCTGTTGAAACTTGTTGATTTAACGAACGAATAGTCAACTAGATACGTTCGATTACGGAACCCTTCATTTCTGTTTGTGCTGTTTCATCAAACGATATCGTTCGAATTTGATCACCTCGATATTGTCGCTCGATCGATAAAAACGGCCCAGACGAGTTCCCTCCCACGCGTTTCCAAACTTTATCGTAGACTTGTTGCAGACAAGGAAATTATTCTTGCAAAATTATTTCTCGACATGGTGTATGATATCGAATTTCGATATTCACGCGATTTGAATCCCCTGATTAACTTTTTTACAATTATCGACCGCATTCTTGGTAAGAATCCAAGAACCAACGATAAGTTTATTATTATCGTTAAAAAATTATTATTTTTATTTTAAGTGAAAGCAAATAATATGCGATTCATCGCGGAATATCGACTATCGATAATACACTTGTCTTCTTCGTTGGGAAATATTCGATGGGAATGGGGGCATTTCGATAATCGCGGGAGCCGCAGACGATTCGATTATACGTTCGATTCAATGTCTATCGCGACGAACCGCATAAGGGCGCGGTGATTTTTCGACTCGAATTCCCACGGACCCTGAGAACCCTGAGAATATTGAAATCATAACGTGCCGGCCATGAATATCATTCAGGTCTTAAGGCAATATAATCCAAAATCGATCGAGCGGTGTAGAATAAATTTGGCACCCCCCAATCGCTTTGAGCTTGATGCTCAAACGGGTGGGTGGCAGAGAGAGAGAGAGAGAGCCATCAAGTTTGGTCAGATTCGATATTCCAGTTTTTCATTGGATCGAAGCTTTCGTTTCGATGGATTTTTAGAAATTTTATTTAACGTGGTCGCTGATAATGGGGAGATACAGAAATGGGAAAAAATTATAATATGAACGAACGTAAAAGATTAATTAACCGGTCTGACAGATCGGGATGAAATGGAATAAAAATAAGAAAAAAAGGTGGGGAAGAAAATTTTAAACGGTCAAAAATTTAATTTAATATTTAAATCCGATGTTGTACGGAAATTTCACTCGTTTAAAATGTGTGATCACAGGTAAATTGTTATTAATTGACGAAAATTAAAAATTATCAATATTTTTCGACGATTAATCACTATAATGAAAGAATTAGGCAATTACGCATCGACACGAGAAATTGCGAAATTGGCAAATGAAATCAATATTTGCTTATATCAAAATACGATCAATAATTAAACATATTTTGACGTGTAACCATGGTAAACGTTTGTTTATTTCCTTTCATTCTAATAACAAGATAGCAAATACTAATCAAAACCAACAGATAATAAATTTGAGTAAAATCAAAATAAAACTGTACCTACTTCATTAAATACCTTC
>NW_006263619.1:276456-280015 GCF_000469605.1 Apis dorsata | reverse complement strand
AAAAAAAAAAATTGAAATCCAAATTCATAAAGCAATAAATTTAGGAGCAAAAAAATATTATATCACGATTCATTACCCGGACTCCAATTCCAATTGCCCATTTCTATCATTCCAAATAAGTACTTGCAACGCGTAATTCCTGCCGTATTTAAGCCTAGAAGGGGGAAAAAGGGGAACAAGGATAAGCAATCAGAAATGTAACGTCCCTATTTCCGGTCCAAGTCGTCCGGTATCACGTTGATCCCATGCGGGCATTAACGAACACGGGCAAAAAAAGGAAGGAAAGGGACGGGAAACTGTCCGGTTGACTCCTCTGTAAACGCTCTGTAAATTAGTGTTTTCGCGGTTCAACTATGGCTGCTGGAACTATTATGGCGCAATAATCCCGGTAGCGCGTAATAATTGCTTCGACCAACGGCGCCAACCTTTCGAAAAAAAAATAGAAGCGAAACCGAGGCAATATATACCCTCGTATATTTATTTTAAACCGTGACACGGTTGTAAAGGGGGTTCGAGCGTGAACCTTTCTGAGACGTCAAATGTTTCCGTCTCACGCCATTGAAGAGGCGCGGAACAATTTTCATCTTGTTCTTTTTGTACACGAACGTCTATCGTCGTAAGGAAATATCAACAACAACGTTAGATTGCGCACGATTCGTCGCGGTGTTGTCGCGTTTATCGAGGACAAAAATGAAAAGATTGGACGAGCGAGCGTAAAATCGAGAAATGGAGAACGCTTATGGAGTTAATCCCAAAGATCCAAGTTTTTCTTCCAAGTTTGTCGAGTATAGCGAGAGAGTCGAAATAAACATATCGATTTTCGTGACGTGTCAATACTTTCTTCTTCTAATAAGTTCGTTTCAAACAAACTTTTGCTTTACCGTGCTCGAGATCAGATTCGCGTTTAGAGCTCATACACGATAAACTTGTGCAATTTTTGGTGTATTTTCGATGTTTCAAGGGTTATTTATTATTTACTATAATTCATTCGATGATGGAACATGGAAATCTTTTAATGTGAAACGCAATTTTAAAATTTAAAACTTCCATTAAGTTATTGATAGAATTCGTGCGTATAATAGTAATTGAGATGATAAATTTTTCAACTTGTGCAACTTTAGTATGCAAAGAGAAGTAAAAATTATTGCTTCAATGAGTAAAATTTTTTTTCCACGTAGTTATTTCTATAATACATAGCGCATTGTGCAACTTATGCGTTATATTATAATCAATATTTAAAACGTTTCACGTGTAACGAGACTACTTTCCAATCATTTAAATTGGAATAATGTTTATTGTCAAAAAATTTTCACACAGTGTACTGCTTAATACGTTCAATGCAGATATCGTTTAAATATTCATTTCAGTGTATGTATAAATATTCGACTTGATATTACAAAAAAAATATTTTAAACTGACATTATAACACGTTGCAAATTTCCAATTAATTATCCAATTTTAAATTATACATTATAAAATTTCCCTCTTCGACGTATCACAAACAATATGCCAATCAAGTAAATCAAATTTTAAATAATTCATTAATCGTCGATATTATTACATCCATCAACTTGTTCGTTTTATTACTGTAATATCATCGTATTTATTATTATTAAAAAAAAAATCCTTAATCCATTTTTGCTTCAGATCTGCCAATTACGCAAATGCAACGAAACAATGCGAATTATCGGACATGGACCGTTTGACCGTCGCCGGATCGAACGCTTTCCAATCCTCCAAGGGATTCGATTACCTTGAGAACCACTGCGTGGACGAACCGGTGAAACTTTGCGAATTCAAGAAACTGTCCGGCCGTATTTTGAAAACCGTGGATTCCGTTTACCAAGATGTTGGCAGCACCGAGGAGTGCCGGGAGCTCTGCTTGAATTCCCCGTTCCGTTGCCATTCCTACGATTATGGCGACACAGGTGACATGGTATGCCGTCTCAGCCATCACTCCAGAGCCACCCTTTCGGATATCCAGGTGAGGGATTGTATAAGAGATCCTTTTGACTTTGCAATTATTCGTGTGACATATTAATTTTTTCCTTTTTTTCTTTTCGTAAAAAGTGAAATATTATTAGAAATTTATCGTATTCTTCGTTGGATCTTGTTTTCACTACGCGAAAATAATGATTTGTGATCGTTGATGATGAATGAGAGAAGATGAGAGAAATTGATGCAAATATCATAATTTCATGCAGTTATAGACTGTTTTTTTTTTAAACTTAATAACAGAGCTACCTCGATTCTATCTCAATTTTCCATGTATAATGCTCAATGAATAGTTTGAAAAACGTTTGAAAAATTGAGAAATCTTTTGATGATCGTAAGCTGATCGCATTCAGGTCGGAGATAGTCGTTGACTTTTTGCATAAATGATCACCTGCGCATTAGCAGCGTGCATTAACGGGTTATAATTCAAAAAAATAGGTCAGATGGAATACACGTCTGCACGAAGTGAATTTATTCCATCTGTATCCTCTATCTACCATTAGTGTCGATTCTACGCGACCTGATACACATACAAAGATAACGTCCAATGTACGAAAAAGAAAAAGGACAAATCTCCTCACAATAAACGATTAGTTTCATTCACAATAATTTGAAATAAAAATTTAATATTCGAACGAAAAAATATTCTATATTCCCAACCATGAAACAGTTTCACTCGTGCATTTTCCAATCGACGAGAAATAACAACAATCCCCCATTAATTCCCACCGTTTTCCATTTTAAATTTAATTTTTTAAAAACAAAAAGTTTTCTTTGTCCAAATTTATAATCCAATATTTCCTATATTATTATTCGTTTTACAAAATGGCAGATATACATCGAGATATATCTACTTGGTATTTTCAACAACCCTCCCCTCCGACCCCGAAATTTTCGTTCTTTTCGTTCGATGGGTGGTCGTACGACGTTTAATAAAATTGTCGTTCAACCATTATCTCCCCCTCCTCCCCTCCCCTTCATTCGAAATTTCGTTGCGTCAACTTACTTTAATTTATTTGGCGGACGCGGGGATGGTAAAACAATTCGACGTCAATTTCATGGGGATAGAATTCGGTTGGAAATCGTGGACCGCACATTTCCACGTACCTCCTCGTGAAAGGGCCGGCAGGGATTTTCTGTAAACGTGATTACATTGCACACGTGCAAACCGGCTCGAACAATTCTCTGTGAGAACGCGTTCCGTGGAAAATCGAGTTTCCATCGCAGATGCTTACCCTGTGACTGGGGCTCTTCAGCTTACGTGCATACGGTACGGCGCCCTGAGAAACTCAAGACAAAGACTTTTCTTCTCGCCAACCTGTTGAAGAATCGGCTCACTCTATTTCCACTACCGTTCGAATTGAATCACTGCTTCTTTTTTTTTTTTTTTTTTTTCACATATCGTACGGATTTTTTTTTTTTTTTACCGGATCTTTATCTCACAGCGATTCGATATATAGGAGATATACGAGTTTCTTGGAAAGAAAAAAGTGGCTTTTTTATTTATTTGAACGGTGGTGGAAAATTGTAGAACAAGTTGAAACACTTTTCGTATAAATGAAAG
>NW_006263619.1:267429-276193 GCF_000469605.1 Apis dorsata | reverse complement strand
TTAAATTATTGGAATATTTTTTTTTTTTTTTTTACTAGAGATCGATTATCTTCTGATTGGATACGAATTGGACGATTGACCGTTGTTGTGCACGCGCTGAAGTAAATAAAAAAATAAAATTTCGGGATCCATTGTTCGAGTTTAAATGTTCCACGACAAATGTCCTATGAATTTTTGAAATTTAATTTAATTTTATATTTTTATTTTATTTTCTCACTTAGAATAATAGGTAATCTTTATCGTTAAAGAAAAAAGAATAACGTTTCAAACTCGTTTTCTATGTTATTATTATTAAATAAATATAATTTAAATAACACGTTACAATAATTGTGTGTAAATATGATACCGTGATTTTCGTGAATGAACGAGTTCCATCGATTTGATGCATTTGGCAATTTATTCGAGGTTGTTACGATAAATAAGGACACATTTATGACAATTTAAGTTCTATAAATAGCGGATAATTATAACACTGGTTAGCTATTTTAATAGAAATATGCAAATTGTTATTACTCAGGCGACCCAGATTATCGTATTATCGAGAAGAATTATCGAATTAGCATAACCGATCGATACACGTACGTACCTAATAGTATCGAATGACAGTTTGTTTACGATATGTAAATTACAGTCCATATTTCATAACGTAATGTAAGAAAAATTCTTTTCCTTTTTTTTTCTTTACCAACATGCATTTATATACACACAAATACCCTGTTTATAATCCAGTATATCAATCATTTTGCCTAATAGGCCGAGGCAATAATCGCGAAATTATGCGCGTCGTATATGATACAACATGGAGATAAGATTCATTTAATAGAATAATATTTATAACGTTGCGAGAGTAATTTAATCATCCAATTTTTGTGTCCGAATCCGAACGAGAAAAATACAGATAAATTAAAAATGACCATCCTCCATACGTGCATAAATGTGCAAAAAAAATTTGGCCAAATTAACAATATATTAATAACATCGAGTCGAATCACGAATAATTCGAATCACGAAGATTCGAAGAGAGGACAATAATTACGCATCTCTCGTTTCCAGGAACCTTATCTTGACGTGCCCGAGGGATCGACGTACGAGTTGAGCTCTTGCTACAACGTGACCATAGATTGCCGGGCCGGTGACATGGTGACGAGGATCCAAACGAGCAAATTGTTCTACGGAAAGGTGTACGTGAAGGGGTCGCCGAATTCTTGCGTGCAGGACGTGAAGGGGGCGTTGGAGTTCGAGCTGAAAATGGCGTACGACGATTTGGAGTGCAACATAAGGCAGCAGGGGTTGGGCCGTTACCTGAACGACGTCGTGATCCAACACCACGACACCATTGTCACCAGCTCCGATCTCGGCCTGGCCGTCACCTGTCAATACGATCTCACCAACAAAACCGTGTCGAACGAGGTCGATCTCGGTGTGCACGGTGAAATAACTCCCGCTCTGTCCGAGGAAGTGATCGTCGACTCGCCCAACGTCGCCATGAAGATCACCGATCGTAGTGGAAACGAGGCAATCCCCTCGGCCGAAGTCGGCGATCCGTTGGCCCTCAAGTTCGAGATACTCGACCCCAACAGCCCGTACGAGATCTTCGTACGCGAGCTGGTCGCCATGGACGGCGTCGACTCCAGCGAGATAGTCTTAATTGACTCGGATGGCTGCCCCACCGATCACGTCATCATGGGCCCCCTCTACAAGTCGGCCACCACGGGCAAGGTAAGGCTAATGCTTATCATTTATCGTCGGCGCCACCATAAATACCACCCCAACTTCTCGATAGAGAGATTACTTTCTCCCCCTCTTTTTCCAAACAGAGGGAATGTATCAACTCGTTTATAATCATTTTCGTGAAAGAAAGTGATTAAAAAACACGCGAGATTCCTAGAAAGAATTATTATTATATACTGATCGATTCTAGTAATAATTTTCTTCGAGTTTCTTCGAGTCGATGATAAAAAAGAATGGAGAAGAGATTCTAATTTGACGGACTGATAGAGCTAATAGAGATGCCCGATCGAGATAATGTCGATATAGGCGACCGTTATGGGAAACGTTTGGGTTCTCTCTCTCTCTGTCTGAGATATGGAGTAGCGGAGCTGGAAGAAACTGCGAGTCAACAAGTCGGTCCAACCGTGTGCTAATCAATCACTCGGTCGGATTTTACGACGGGAAGCAATTTGCTCGAGCCATAACTGGTCGCAAACGTTGTCTTGGCCGCTTCGTTGATGCGTTGATAGCAGCTTCGGGGGCTCGTTATTATTTTCACCGTGTAAATGCCGGCTGTCGCTTGAAAATTTGGAAGGTAAACAACTCTTCGTCACCGGCAAATAGTGATATATATAGGAATATTATGTCGGATTGTGAATTCAGCTAGAAATCTCGTCAAATGGGTAATTGAACAGTTTATTGTAAATTCATCAATATTTATATTCTTTGTATATTCTTTCGAATCAGAGAGATAATATAAAAAGAAAGAAGGAAAGAATTAAAGCATTGTAGTAGTTTCTATAAATTTGATCAAAGAACAAAGACGATAATCGATATTGTGATACTAGTAGCAGTATAATGTAATTTAAAGAAGCATTTGATTACTATGAGGAAAAGAGGACAAAGGGAAGAGGAAGGTAAATAAAACTCTCTCCCAGGAGGGTAACCGATGTATTTCACTTACCCCTTAATGCAATATCACTTACCATGTGCCCCAGAGATATTTCCATTTTGATCATCTATTCGTAAAGAGAGGAGTAAGAGAACTATGAAAATCAACGATACGACGAAAATCTTAGATTTGAAACGTTCCTTTCTTTCTTCCTTCGTTATATTATATAACTCGTTCCATTAAATTCCTCCACCTAAACACTGTACGCAAGGAAAAAATTCTATCGAAGAAATTTCTAACTTCTTTTTTATCAATAGTGATAAAAAAAATTGATTTGATTCGCCTCTTTTGTATTTATATTTCGTAAGGAAACAGTAAAGTCGATATGCTTTCATTGGTAAACACACGTCGAGACGTTGATCAATGATCGAAGCGGCCACCCACAATCAGATGGACGACACGAGATCGATGGATCAACGATCCGAACGATTCGTGTCGAAGTGTCGAAACACAGCTGAGTCATCAAATGAATGAAACGTAATTCCACGCGCAAAGGTACACGCGTGTGCGACAAATAACAAAATAAATAAATTAATATGATAAACAATTGAGCAAGATCGAGAGGTATCCCCCCCATTTATCCACTTCAAAGGTTCTGGAAAATATATATTCGAGACTTATCCACCATAAATATTAACGCTTCGTTAAACGTTATTTATCGTTCCCGTCAATTGTCCCCCCCCCCCCTTTCTACCGCAGCCGTATCTGTTCAAAGAGATGCATTAATCATCGAAACATACGGTGTCGTTTAAAATTCGGTTTAATGGAATTAGAAAGTCGAGCGGCGGAATGGACTTACGAACGCATCAAGAACGAGAGGCGAGATTATTAATTATAGCGATCAATTACGCGTGGAATTTCTTCGTGTGATTTCGCTGAGAATAAGGTAAAGGATGTAATGAATCTCGCGGCAAATTGCGAAATTTCAATTACAGTCATCGGCTCCTTGTTATGATTTTACCATGGAAGCTTGTTGAAAATAAAACGTCAAAAGGGTTGATACGCCTTTAATCATCCAAGAATGATGATGGCGCATGACTGTCCCAACACGATGCGAGAGATATTTCTCGCGGTAATGATCATTCCTTTCCCATCAGGAAGCGTAAAATTAGCTCCCAAGATCGCGTTGACGAAGGAAGGATACAATTTGTTCGACAGAGGATTGGATTATTCCGGATAGAATACTCGTCGGAAACTTTAACCACGTTGGATAAATTGTAAGGATTATATAAAATCATTTTAAACGGTTAGAAATATTAGACACTTTAGATAAATTGAGAATGAGGTAGGATGGTACTTATCTGTACGATAAATCTATTAAAGCTAGATTGAAACTTTTTTCGTTTATCGGGTATCAATATCTGGAAGAGATTTAATATAACGTAATAATTTCACGTAACGTGTATAGTTTCTACTTATTTCGATCGTACTCACGTTTCATTAAATTCTAGAATCTTTTTTGTCTCGTGAAAAAAAAGTAATTTACTGTATTTTTATTCGTTTAAAAAATAAAAATTTTCAAAGTATCGAAATTCTAACCTCACTTTTCGTTAAATTCTCGAACTCTTATTTTCACTTTATTTGCTTTCAACCGATGCTTTCGGTGTAATTGAAAATCAATTAAAATACTTGGAGATTATCCCAGCAATAAGAAGCCACTGATTTTAACCACGGTAAATCTCGGCTCGTTAACTTTTTCTTTTTTTTTTTTTTCCGTTATTGAGCTCGAAATAAGTTAAAAATAAAGCACTAGGCCAATTTCAATCGCCAAGCCACATCGACGAATAATGACATACGACTATCCTAACGACGTGAAAGATTATTCCACTCCAATAATGATCGTTCCTTCCGCGTATGCCGCATAAGGAAGCACAAAATTAGCTCCAACACTGTATTAGCAGAGAGAGAGAGAAAGAGAGAAGGGAGGGGAGGGCTGGAACATCATTAATTCTTGCAAATTTTATCGGCACGAGATGATCGTCGCCCGAGATAAGGAAACTTCACACGTCGTATGATTTAAGAGGTAGCTGTCATGGTCACGAATGATTTCGAGTTTTCTAGCCACTAGATATAATTATGCTCCTTAAGTGAACTTCTCGTGTACAAGATCCATCCGCGCGATAAGCTCTTGAACCTTTGGCCATTTTTTCCCAATCGGCTCGAGTTCCTCATCAACTGGCTGGAATCTAAAGATCGTTACCGATAATATAACAGTATTCCATAGTTAACAACGTTATGCAATCGAAATTTTTCACCGAGCGACCCCTGCCTCCCTTGGGGAAGCTATTGTCCATTTAAACCTTGACCCAACCGATTTCTAATCGAATCGTTCGTGTACGGATGATCCGTCTGTCCGAGGAGAGTAAAACAAACCGATAATATAACGGTACTCTAACGACGTTATGCAATCGAGATTTCTTAACAAGAAACGACTTCTGCTTCCCTTTACAAGAAATTATTATATCCGTCTGAAATCTCGACCTTAAAGATTACAAGAACATTACACTAATTTATCTTAATTTGCATGTTACGCGCGATTGATTGGAAATAAGATCGAAACAAATCGATGATATAACAGTATTCCACGATCAACAACATCATGCAATCCATCATTTTTCCACGAAACGACCTGTACTTCCTTTAAAGACACCATTGCCCGCCTATGCGTCCACCTGACTCGATTTCCAAGAGCAATTTCCATCCCGTCAAACGCGATTAATGGAAATTAAACCGATCGTGTAACAGTATCCCATAGTCGGCAGTGGTTTGCAATCGAAATTTTTCATTAAACGACCTCCGTTTCCCTTGGGAAGGCTGTTGTCCGTTTGAACCTTGACCCAACCGATTTCTAAGAAACGCGTCCATCGCCCGGGATCGATTGATACTGCGTATTACGTGCGATTGATGGTTGGCCTGTCCGAGGGGGTAAAACAAACGGATCGTTACGACATAGTGGCAGGTATAGAAAGAAGAATGCGCCGGGTGGGGAGGAGGGAAGGGACAACAAGGGGCATACCGCCTCGTTAACTCGCCGTTCCACATCATTTGCCCGCGCGGGTGGGGGCGCGGCACGGAGCAATATCGCTTTATTAGAAAGTAATAACAGTCCCCCCCGGTCGAAAGAAAGAGAAAATTTATATCCGTTAATCCAGGAAAGATGCTGCGCATCGAGATATATCACCGAGTCGTGTACACCCTGACACCCGGCCTAGGAGACGGGAGAGAGAACCCGTTCCATTCGTACCACGATCTCGTCCAGCCGATTCTACGGATCACGCGAGCTAACCTCATTTCCTCTCGAGACTTGTCCAAGTAACGAGGCCTGGATCTACGAATGGCCGCTCGTACGTGCCCCCTCGTACACAGGAAATTACAATTCGTGGAACAAGAATCTGGGTATAAGAAGAAGCGCCGCCTTCGTTGGACACCCTTAATCGGTGTACCTTTCACGCGTCTAACGTTTTGAAATGTTAAAGAAACGGGAGCATGACGTTTTAATTATTGCAATATAACGAGATGTGTACACGTAACATGCGATTTGAATATAGATAGATCGAATTAAAAGATTACACGTGCAACTAGATTTTGAAAGTACACGTATTTTATCATTCCATTTCTTCTTAAGTAATCAAGCTAATAATTGTGAGAACGAAGATGTATGCATATGGAAGATTGATACGTAGATTGAATTGTAGATATAATAATATATTCATGGTATAAAAAGAACGGATCAAAGGTGGCTTATCAAAGGTGGACAAATTAAATATATTAATCCGTTTGAGATTTTATTTATGATTCACAGAGAACGAACAAAGTAAGAAAACCTAAATTTTATCTTCACTCGTTCGATATCAAAGTGTTCGAACATCTTGTTTCCAAGAATGGAGAAATAATAAAAGAGACTTAACACACGTAATCATCTTATCGATGATTCCGTCACGTTTCCTTTTTAAGAATAATCTTTGATGCATTGTTCGAAGCATTTTAAGAGATCCTTCTTATAAAATGGCGGATGTAGCTCGTTCCTGGGGGACCGTTGCGGCTGATTCTCATTGCGCGGAACAAAGAAACGTATATTTATCGTGTATAACTATGGAACTGGGTTTTCCCAGGCTACAAATGAGTCCGATTTTTTCTTTCTCTCTCTCTCTCTCTTTCTTCTTCGCTGGTAACGTTACTCGTTAATAATTTCCGTTGTTTTTAACTCGAGCACGGGGAATTGAACGAAGGAAATGGTGGATTATTAACGCATAGAATGGTTGATTAAAACTAAAAAGAAAGAGATGGAATCGGGTGCTCGAGGATCGGGTGAGAGTCATCGAGATTAACGCGTGTGTAAGGAATTCATTATGGAAGCGTGTTGCGTTAAAAGTGGAACAAACGGATGGATTATTTGGTGAGAAATAATAATTCAATGGGGGAGAGGGATAGCAAAAATTAACACAAGAGAATTCTTCTTTCCGGGCGGATCTGAAAATGGCCGCCGGTGAATTTCTCGGACTGGAGGAGAATACTCTTCTCCTTTAAATAAACATGTTGAATTGAGACAAAAACGAGGGAGGAGACGAAAGGGACGATTCTTCTTACGAAAATAATCCTTCTTTCGGTTGATCTTCCTTTTTTCTTCGCGTATGCTCTGTGAAACGTGGCTAATTATAAAATGTGAGAAAGATTGAAGAGAAAAATAAAATTTTAAAATTTCTTTACATTCCTCGTTAAAGTTAAAGAAAATTAACTTTTTCCTTGTCGTAATAATTTAATTTTACATTTTCACAAGATGTTCTCAATTTTTCTAGATAAATTGCGAGCAAGGGCGAAAAATAAGGGAAAAACATATTGTACAAAGTTTTCGTTCGAGCATTTCTCCATGGAAATCTTTATTATTTGTTTGGAACAAATTATTTTCAAATAGTTTCGATCATTTCGACTAATAAAAGATAAAAAACGATAACAAACGAAGCTCTTTACACAAGAGTCTCAAAGTTATTCGTAGAAAATTAATTTTGAAAAAAAAATAAGTAAAATTTATAAAATATCAAGTTTATACAATATTCTTATTTTTCACATAATAAAATAACAAAATTAGAAAAACTTAGAAATACTCTTCACATATAATTAATGGCAAAATCAAAGGTGTATAGTTACCGATATTTCGCCTTCGTTTGTAATTTTATTAACCTTGGATAGGGAGAAAAACGAGGATGCAAAGGACACTCGGTTGGGTCTGAAAGGGCTGGCAAAAGGATTCGCCCTCATCTAACCAGGAATTTGGCAAAAGTCGGGTTTTCCGGTATGTCTGTCACGTAGCCAAGCCACGGTACGAGAGCTCCTCCATTTCACAACCGGTTTGAATGAAATTGGAAGCATTTCTCAGCCGCCACATTCGCTCCTCTATGTAGACACCGGTATAACCGTACAATATACAAGGTATTCCCTGACATACGAGCTATACTTTGACCCGTCCGTTTACGAATCGGTAGCAAAATTTTTCGAATTTTACAACATGCCATCCATTCGACCCTTCTTCCCTGAAATTATAGATTAGAAACAGAAAATGCCAATTACACGATTAATATTTCCTCGAGTTGAAACTTGACTCTTCGCAATTCAACACACTTTCAACATTTCAAAAATTTCAATCGATACTTTTGAAACATTTGATATAAAAAAAAACAAATTATAAAATAAGAGGATACAATTCGATCCCCAAATCCACCATTTTCCAAATTAAATTTTTCCAAGATAAAAGCGATACCATTTGTGGCCATCCATTTTTACCATTCTCCATTACCCTCCGAGAGATCAAGCCGGAAGCCAGGACCGATTCAGTTCACGACTATTCAGTCCACGTTTTACGCGAGTTCCATCATCGCTCTCGAGACTCGCTCAGTCTCGAAGAACACATCGCATACATATATATATATATATATATATATATATACACACCTATCCCGGTTAAGGTACGTTAAGCAGAGAAAGAGCGGAGGAGCAGATGCCACGGCGGATACAAGGCGCGCGTTTCTTTCCCCCGCGCGTTTTACTGACCTTCGCTCCCTCTCCCCTGACACGGAGTTAATAAAGTTCCGCTCGTTCCGCGCGGGA
>NW_006263619.1:266786-267166 GCF_000469605.1 Apis dorsata | reverse complement strand
CGCCCCTCGGCCACCACCACCACCCCGATAATGTACGTGCCCGGTGTGCAAATACGAGGATGAACTTGGGTAACGCGCCAACCACATTGGAAAACCAGTTCCTATGGTGGAGCACACGCGCGTGCCGCCTCGAACGTTGGAGACCGATCCTCCGGGTGGAGAGAAGGCAGAGGAGATCGGAGGTGTCCATTGGAGGTCGGTGGCCATTTCGACGGGAATTAATTCCCCTCCGTGCCATAGGTTAATCCCTTGTAATTGGAATATTTTTGCATTTCGAGGGGGAGGGAGTGTGTAATTGATGATAATTCCTTCGAGAGGCGAGAGGCAATAAGGAGAGAGTTGTAAAACTTGGTGTGTCTGATATAGCGAGTTTAGGATCT
>NW_006263619.1:262363-266716 GCF_000469605.1 Apis dorsata | reverse complement strand
TTCGAGATTTTCTTTCTTCTTCTTTGTTTTTTTTTTTTTTTTTGAATTCTTATGTTAATCTTTTATCTGTTCTAGATATTGTAATAATAGAATATAAAAATAATAATGGAACTTTTGCTAGAAGTTTCGAGTGGTTTGGGAAATATAATTAGTAATTAAATTGCGTATGGGGAAGATCACGAGGTATCGAAAAATATGGGAAACTGTTAGGGAACCATCCTGTATAATTTATTGTTGGAGAATCCTTTAATCAAAGTAGGGAAGGAAAATGTAAATAATTATAATGGACAGGCTCGTATTATCGAAGTTGTTCGACACGAGGGAATGGAGAGAGAAAGAGAGAGAGAGAGAGGGAGGGAGAGGCGATGGTTAAAGGAGAAAAGGAAAACGAAAACGGGGAATAGAAGTGTGTTATTTATCGAAATACCTCGCTATGGGAACGACAAAACAGCGTTTACCAATGGCTGTTTCTCATGCCGTAATTCCGTGTAATTGCTGTTATACGAGTTTACTTAATAAAGAATAAAAGGAAAAAAAGGGGAGAGACAGAGAGAAAAGAGGTAAGAAAAGAAAAAAATTAGAGTGCAGCTGTTGTAAGACGCGAGAACCAGTTTCAAGCGATCTTCTATTACGCATATTGCATGCGACGAGCAAACGTTCCACGTGTTATGCGATACTACTTGCGTTCTGTGTAACGTTCTGCGGCTTTTTTTATCAACACGCGAGCCGCTCGATCGAAGGCAATTTCATAGAATGCCACGTAATTTACGGGACACTTTGTCCAGAGACGCATCGAGGATAAATTTACGTTTCATTCGAGGATACTTGATTGAATATCGATCGAGAAGGAAATTTTATCCTTTTGCGAGGACAGATGTCTCGAAGGTTGTTTCCTTTTAAACAGGGAAACAAATTTATTGGAATATCCGTTCTTCTTGAGAATAAGAATTATTATCATTTAGATTTCTTTTTGTTATTCTAGCATATTTCATCATTTGTAAATACGAAAATTGTGTCTTTTTAAAAAATACAATTATAGTATCTTTTGTATCTAATTGAAAGCCATAGAAATGACGAGACGAGATTTATTAAACGGAGAAGTAAACAAAACTGATGACCGATCTAATAGCAGCCAATTCTACGAATAATAAATCTTTGTTGCTACCGAAGAAGTTATTCGACACATCTGTTCACGTATTATCTTAATGATGAATAACGGCACAGAAATTCCTCGTGTGACTTGCAAATCTTCCGGAAGTACAGAATTTTTCCCCCCCTCCTTTGATTGTTTCCACGATTCATAAAATCTTCAACGGTCGCGCGTCTCGACATATTTCTCGATCCATTTTGACAGGCGCGAAGATTTATTTTCCCTTTCTTAAACTCTCACTCACTATATTTCGCCAAATTCAAATTAATCGAATTCGAAAGATGACTTCGAAAAAATGACCCATCTAACAAGAAAATAGAATATATAAACTTCAATTCCACTGTTTCAGATTCTCCTTTCGCACTTCGACGCCTTCAAATTCCCCAGCTCTGAGGTGGTACAGTTCCGGGCCCTGGTCACACCTTGCATGCCCACCTGCGAGCCGGTTCAGTGCGATCAAGAGGAGGCGACCGGCGAGCTGCGCTCCGTGATTTCGTACGGGAAGCGTCGTCGCCGTCGCTCGACCGGCTCCCAGACCCGCGAGGACCTGCTGCTCGTGCAATCGATCCAGATCACGGACAAGTTCGGATTCGAGCACGACAGCAAGGCGTCGAACGCCAGCTCGGCCAGCAGGGACACGGTGTTCGTCGAGAGCGAGGACATATCGTCGACCATGGGCATGTGCATCAACCTGGGCGAGGCGATCGTCGCTGGGACCGTGTTCCTCGTAGCCCAGATCGCCATCATAGCCGCGTGGACGTTCACCTGGCAGAGACGCCGGCAGATGCTCAAGCACCAAGAGGCGCTCTCGGTCTCGGTCTCCGTACCGGGGATGCATTCCGTCCCCGGACGCACCGACAGCCTCTGTAAGTTGTACGACACAGGTTACTCAGCGCGCCGTTTTTGAGCACCGTTTCCGTTCCCCCTTCCTTCCTAAGGATCTCGAGAGCCTTAAACATCTTCATTTTCCTCGAAATATCGTTCTCTTGAGATTCTTCTTGAGATTCCTCGTATTCGAACATTTTCGAGTTATACACGTGAAAGTTGTAGGAAGTTGAGTGGCCTCGGAGGAATTCAATCAATCGAGGAAAGAATGGAGGGATTTTTTCGACATTATTATTATAAAAATATTAATCTTCTTCCTTCGTCTTTTTTGTAAGAATCATCCGCGTGCATCTTTTTCTCTTCGTTTATAGGAGGGAGGGGTAAACGATCCTCCACCAGCGCGAGGAGGCGAATGGCTCCTGGTTAATAAATTGGTTTAATAGATTCGATGGCTCCTCGGGACATTTGTTGAAAAAAGAAGGGGGAAATCTTTCGATAACACCTGCAATTTCAATTAACGAACGCTGACGGTGAGAAAAGAGAAAAAAGGGGGAGGGGAGGGGCAGCGAAGCCAACCCTTTCGCGCTTATTTCTTCTCCCCGGATTCGGGCGAAACGGATGATGCATCGTTCCAACACCTTTCTTGCAATTTCCCCATTTCTTCCACTGAACCTACATCAATTAACCGAACCTAACACGCGGGACTGAAACGCATATTACAGCAAGATCAAAGCTCGCGATTTTCACCAAAAGAACACCACCATTATATTCGTAACAAACTTGTTGCAAATCAACTGATTCAAAATCGATTTTTACTACCAAAAGAAAACCACCATTCGTAGCAAACTTGTTGCAAATCAACTGACTCAAAATAGATTTTTACCACCAAAAGAAGACCACCATTATATTCGTAACAAACTTGTTGCAAACCAATTGACTCAAAATCGATTTTTACCACCAAAAGAAGACCACCATTATATTCGTAACAAAGTTATTGCAAACCAACTGACTCAAAATCGATTTTTACCACCAAAAGAAAGATCATTACGATTACATTCGTAACAAACTTGTTGCAAACCAATTGACTCAAAATCGATTTTTACCACCAAAAAAAGACCACCATACGATTATATTCGTAACAAACTTGTTGCAAACCAATTGACTCAAAATCGATTTTTACCACTAAAAGAAAGATCATTACGATTATATTCGTAGCAAACTTGTTGCAAACCAATTGACTCAAAATCGATTTTTACCACCAAAAGAAAGATCATTACGATTACATTCGTAACAAAGTTGTTGCAAATCAATTGACTCAAAATCCGAAGAGTCATCCGAATTATAACAAAGGAACCCTTATCCGATCTCACGATCAAAAGAAGACCAGGTTCTCGATCGATTATTCCTCGATCGTCATCCCTTCGCTCATAAACTAAACTCTCGTCGCTTAAATCTCTATTTTTCTTGCGACTTCCCTCTCCCTCCCTGAACCATTCGACTCCCCCGTGCGAGATCGTGCGAGACAGAAGGGATAAAAGGGGGGAAATAAGCGGAAGCGGGACGAGGCGTGGTTCCGGACCGCGTGATGGAGGTCGACGTGCTACTTGCTAGAGTCGGATACGGACTCTAATTAGCATTGGGAATCGAGCATGATTATGCAGATGCTCCGAGCGGGGATATCAACAGGAGGGAGGGTGGAGTGGAGTGGAGTGGAACGACTGGGAACAGTGGGGGGATAAGGGAGATGCGGGGGTTGCAATGGGCGTCAAGGGGTTGGCGGAAGGTTAATTGCCTCTTGCGGCGTCTCGGGGTTAAGCTAAGCTTCGCGCTGGGGGAGGAGGGGGTTTAGACGAGAATTCGGAGGGATGGGGGAGAAGAAGGGAAACGAGAAGGGCGCTGGGATCAAGGTTAGATACCTAGGGTTCGTATAACCTAACATCCCCTTCTCTTCTCCCTCCCCCTTCCAGCCAGATTTCCTCGGCCCTCGGTGGTGGCGTTAGGTTAATTTACATCGCGACACGTGAGCTTATCAATCTGAGACGACTCGCTCTGGTTGCTGCTAGAGTCGTGGCTAATCAACGGGATAAAGTCTTTGAAGTCGTGGATAGAAGTAGACGCGTGTAAACAGGGATTATTAATATCGTGATGAGAGAGAGAGAGGGGAGGGGGTGAACGAACTCGAGCAACGATGGTTTGAAGCAACGTGTGATAGAAAAATATATATATATATATATATTGTTGATTAATATTATCAGGTTGTTGCAGTATGAGGTACGTGTAAAGAAAAGTCGACGCTTTATATTGAAAATTATTTATGGAAAATTATTCAAAAGTTGTTTCAAAAGTTCTTTGGAAATGCATAAATACATTGGGTACCG
>NW_006263619.1:247363-257363 GCF_000469605.1 Apis dorsata | reverse complement strand
CAACGAACCACCTTCCGTCGTGTCGAGAATGGAATGGCCGTCAATCGTGGATGGGGCCAATTAAAGTCATAGTTCGAGCGTTTCCACCGTGTTTTTGAAAAAATAAACGACCAGTCAACAACGAATATTGCACCAGAGATTTTTATTGTTGTCCAAACAATAATAAAAGTTATATCGCGAAGAAGGAACGAAAAGTGAACCAGCACGTAAGTATCCAAGATCACGGATTTCCAGCATCCGTTAGACGCAGTTACGTTCAATCAGCGTGGGAATCGTGACCCTGAGAGAACAATTTATGAGCTGGATACCGTGGCAAAGTCACCTTTGCTTGACGTGAAAAATCAAGGAATGCTAATGGACCTGCCTTATCCTTTGATACCTAACCCCTTTCAGACACTGCCGGCTTCGTTTAACGAAGCATCCGGTGTCAAGATGAAGTCTGTGGTCAAACGAGAGACCTTATATTCCCTTACCTTGGAAATATTAGAAATATTCAGGAATTCGAATTAAATTTAGAAGGTTGAAACTGATTTTAAACTCTTTGTCGATTTTTTTCTTTTTTTTTTTAAAGAAAGAATTACAACAAACTGCTCTTTAAAAGCTACTTGATACGTAATATATAATTCAAAATTTATTTTATCAACGTTGCACTCGAAGATATTCCATTAATTATTCGCCACATTGAGTTCGAAACTTTATATTACATATATATATATTATAATACTCCAACTTATTTGCCCTCCTCGACAATGATAATATAATATCCTCTAATCTGGACAACATTGAACGAGGAGCATTGTAACGTTTCCTGTGGCGAAGCATAGGTTATTTCCTTCTTTGAAAATAGGATCTGGCCTGTTATCTTAGACCGAATAAAGTGGAGGATTATCGCGTGGAGGCATTCAGATCGAAGGGCTGGGGGGCGCGACTTATCGTGCATTAAACAAGAGCCCCCAACTCGGTTGGGAACGATTCGGCGAGTCCATTCGACGGGTTGGCTATGTTAATGAACTGGATCGAGATAATGGCGTGCAGTGTTCGTAGTTTACGGCTACGGTAACGCGGCAGGAAGTGCCAGGCGATGGCTACTGGTGACAGAACATGGTCTCGCGATATCGACCCGTGAACCGAGATTTCTCTATTCGTTTCCCCGTATACCGCGAGAAACGTTTCTAGATAGGGAATACCGAGGGCGATATCGTTTTGCTTGTGTTCATATGTGTATATATATATATATATATACGTATAAATGGACAGTTTTAGAGATGCGCGTTTTAAGAAGGAGAATTTTGCGATAAAAGAGAAGATAAAAAGAAATTCTCTGTCGTCTTTGATAGATTTATTTGATGATAGTTTCAGATAAGATGGTTGAAACAGAATATGGAATTTTAGAAATTTGTGATTAAATTGTGATTTGAGAAAGTTTTAATTTCTTTTTTTCTAAATTGTGTCTGGTATTCGTTTCTCGAGTGTGAATATTATATAGTGTTTCGAGCAATGGTTAAGGGATGTACGTTTGATAAAACGGAGTATTTCTTTCTTGTTTGTTACGATAATTAACAATGAAGCAAGCACTTGGAAACTGTGAAAATAAAAGTTTCGAAAACAAAAACGTTTCGAGACTTTGTTGTTTTTCCACATTTGGAAATATAACACCTCCCTCGACACCGTTTAAATATACATTGGACAAACAAACGTGTTGAATTTTTGTTCGAGTTAATGAAAACTCCGGAGGAGAGGACAACTCCAGAGGAAGAGTAATTATAAAAAAAGAAAATATAATTGCACAAACATTTTACACAAACCAATATAAATCGTCGAAACATATTAAATAAGAATTATCGAATACTTAATTTCTTCTTAAAAATTTCCAGATTTATCAGAATACCAGAAAAACCTATTTTCCTTGCCATCATCTTCCGAATATAAAAAAAAAAAACACATTTCGTAATTCGATCACGAACGCTCGTTTCATTCAAACGTTCCCAAGGAACGAAACAACATATATATAAAAATCGGGCAAAAAATTGGAGGGCAGTTTCTATTAGAAGAAGACTAATATCTCGAGGGAGTGTAAGCGCGATGGATCATCAGTCATCGTGTACGCATTATCTATCCCCTATAAGGAAGCCACCTATAAGATATCAACTTCCATTTGTCAAAAGTGGAAAACGGTCGAGATCGGGATGTCTCGATGCCGGAATTATCCAGGCAAATTCCGGCCAATCTGTCGAATTATCCGACATTAACCACTCCCGGGTTATCGATCCCCCCCCCCCCCCCGCCCCCCTCGATTTCGATGCTCACGTTCGTTACCTCGACGTCCAGGCTTCCTGCCCCATCTTGAAATTATTTTCAACGACCGATCCCTCCTCCTCCTTCTTCCACTCCCCTCCGATGAAAGGACGGCAACGTTTCACGGATTAAAGTAGACAGTAATGACATAGGACTCTCCTCCATTACTCTTTCCTTCGGTGCAATCCATTTTCCCGGCTGAGAATAAAATCAAAAGGAGAGGAGGGAGAGAGGGAGGGGAGGGAATAGGGGAATAATCGTATGCAATGAACGGATTCGAGTAGGAATCGGTTTATTAAAAAAAGACGAGTTTCTCGTTAAGAAGAATTATTTATTATTATTGTTATTATTATTATTATTATTATTATTTAGTTCTTCTCGCTGTGATCTTCAGCTCGTTTCGATCCGTTCTTTTTTCTTTTTGTTTATATTGCGATATTAACGATGCTGTAAAATCTTCATAATAATTCGTATTATTTTGTATTTTTGATTCTTTCGTACGATTTACGAATGATTGGAAATGATTGGTAAGGTTTTAAGTTTTTGAGTGACAGATCGTTTAAGAGAGATAATTTTGTTTGACGAGGTAAGAATAACGTTTGCTCTGAATCAAAGTATGTAGTTTGAAAATTAATTGTGTTTTATCAATGGATAAGAATTGAAATTAATATTTTACAATGATAGTTTAAGAAGAGACAATTCGATGTAGAAACTTAAGAATGGTGAATGGAACAAGGTAACGATGAATCATCTTGCTCGAAAGAGGAAAAGAAAAACAAGTAATAAAAAGCTGTGTAATTTACATTGTTTGCTTTCCTCCCCTCCCTGGATAAAATTCAATGATCGATTTAATTTTATCCCCCATTGTTTACGAAGTGACTGTAAACTGTAATTTCGTCTGACAGTAAATTCGATCCAATCATGGCTAGATTGAATTACTACGTCCTCGCTGTCGCATCATTTTGCAACCGGCCTCCAAATATACAATATACAACTCCTCAAATGAATGTTGGAAAATTGGATTTCCCGTTCATCGTATCATAAAATTTCCAAACTGTATGAATGAACAATAATAAATCAGGATATCAGAGAAGCGATCGTAAAATTGAATGCCGAGCATGTATACGCAAAAGTATTTGCAATTACATCTTGTTAACCGATTGAGCCGAATACCGTAAATTTGTTAAGTTGTTCGATAATAGTTTTTTCAAATCTCATCATCGAATTTTCGAATTTTCCTCGTTTCGATCCGATGATGAATACGAACAGAATTCAAACGATTACGAAAACAAAAGATATTTCGAACAGTTTCCGAATGTTCCTCTCAAGTATCACCCCTCCCCTGCTTTCTTTATAAAACACATTCGCATAAGCATTCGAAAACTTAGAAGCTCGTAAGATAACAAAGCTAAAGATAACAAGGTAACTCATCATCGATAATCATAATATTTCCCTTCCATTATTATCGAGGGAAAGGAGTCACCGGAGAGGAAGAAGACCAAAGAATAATCTACATTTTATTCCAATAAAACCAACGATATAACCGCTCAAGATATTTCCTACGCTCGATCACACCGCCCCACCCACTCGAATATCTCCAGAACATGCTGATTCAGCCACCCTTCCCACCTATCGAATTATTACCGAGTGCCGTTTATATACGAAATACTTAATCCAATTTTCGAAGGCAAACAAAGAAGAACAAAGTGTATATACATACATCCGTGTAACAAACAAGGATAGTGTTGTAAGATTCGACTAGTGTGGAACGGTAGGTAAGGTAAGGGGGTCGAGTGGACGACTGACTAGGGTTGGCTTGGTGTTCGTCCGGGTGGGGTTAGGTCGGGTGTCGCCTGGAGAGCACAGGCCAAGAGGCTGTGAGGGAGAAAGGCGAGAGAAAAGGAAAGGGACGGCTGGATCGATGGAGGAAAAAGGAAGAGTCTCTGTGGTATATGAAAGACGGCTGGAAGAGGAAAATAAAGCGAGGGGGAGGGAGAGAGAGAGAGATGGATAGTCTGTTGCGAAGACGGAAGAAGCCCACATTCCCGGGGGGCGGCCGAGCATACCGCAGGATAGGAGCAACTTTCCGCTTCGATCTGCTCGGTTATATCGGGGCGAACGCGTGGTGTCACGTAAACCCAAAAGAAAACACCTCCTCGCCTTTCTTCTTTTCGGGCTTTCGAGCTCCCGTTCAGCCAGTTACACTGGCTATCCATCGAGTATTTTCCACTTGCATTCTTCCGTGGCCAATAGCTGACATCGTTCACGCCATCGCTATATATATATATATATACTTCGACGAGCAGAATATGTGAGAATAAAAAGGTGGTGGTAGAATCCTTCTCGCGAAAACGACTCGAGAAAATTCTTGGTCCTTTTGATATACGATGCATTGTTACATACACGAGGTTTAAATATTCGTTACAATGCAATAGGAATATGAAATTATATGGTTCTCGAGGATCGAAAACAATTTTAATCCGATATGGATACGAAAGATGGGTTTGAAATGATTCACCCACGTGTAAATATTTCCCGTTGTTTGCAACGAACTTATTAGGTTTCTTCTTTAATTAGAGGCTCGAGAAAACATAAGGCTGAAACGGAAGGTTGAAATCCAAACGGTTTTCTCATTTCAAGGTTCGTGAATCTCCAGGAATAGCAGAGACCTCTCTCTTCTCCTCTGCTTATATCCTCTCTCTCTCTCTCTCTCTCTCTTCTTCGTTTATCCTCCACATCCAAACGTCTGCTTTCGTCGTTCGCCCAGGCGTCGTTCCAACAGCCAATCCGTCCGACTTCTCGCTACACTGGCGAGCTTCAAGTATCCTCCGAGTTTCAACCATGCGATCCTTATTCAAAAAGGTTCCCGCGTGTTCACTGGCTGGGAACAGTTCCGTCGGATTTCGTGCATCCTCTTGGATTACCACGATGGAATAATATCCGAAAGCACTTTTCTAACTAAACGACCTCCGCTTAATCCGCAATCCTGTTTTGCCTGCCCCGTTGCCGATCGAACAAGATTAATTCGATCGAACGAATAAGCAATCAGATTGGATATTCATATTTTATTTCATTCAATTTTGTTTTGATATAACATAATTAGATAACTAGAAAGTTTTATTTGAAAATTATAGTTTCTACAGCAGGATCTTAATGTTATTATTGTTATTAATAATGAATTAATTTCAAACAAATTTTGGTAAACTAAACTTGTTAAAATTATAAACTAATGTAATTTATAAATAATTTATGATAATTTATTAAGAGAAATGTAACTAGACTTTTAAATCTTCAACTACTATCCGTGCAACAATAGAGAAAATATAAAAGTTTGTTGTCGGTAAATGGTCACGCGATCGATTGATCATTGTACTACTTTACCAACAGAGCTGACAATATTTAATGGACAATATTTAATCTGAGAAGCATAATGCACTATTGTAACAGGACAAATATATATACATTACATATTTTCAATTAAATAACAAACTATTTATAAAGTATTTGTTTGAGATTTCGATATAATTATTTAAAAATATCATTCAACCTCGTTTTCTAATACTTTTTTTAAACGATATAGGTAAACTGAATCAATATCAAATAACACGTATTTATATTTATATCCATTCCATAATTCATTCGAGAATACACCACATATATTTATAAATATTTAAAAATTTTTACAACAAAAATTTATTAATAACAATGGAAATATAAACATAATCTCATCGTCGTGGATCGAGAAGGAAACGGACAACGACGCCCAATCAATTTCTCGAAGGAACGAGAAGAAACTTCTCTATAAACTCGGTGTTGTCTATGTGTGATGGAAATAATAACGTTATTAAAAGCCAGTTTCCCCCTCCTCCTCCCCCTCACGCGATCATGCGTACGGGTCAAGATCCAATTATCCTAATGGGTTGGAGAAATTGGCGAAATTATATTACCCTTTTCGAAATACACTTCTGACCGGCCAACTTTCAACAAAATATACTTCCTCCCTCCCTCTCTGCGCAATTTCTGTTATCGATAACGAAGCCGCGTCAATTATGAATGTATCGTCCACCTCGCGGGACGAAGGAGGAAACTCGTAAAAGGGTTTCCGGCATGATTACGATACGGTCGGTTCGATTAAAATGGCCGATTGCCGCGAATTACCGCCGCTTAAACCATTTTTCCCCCAATTCTCCCCACCCCCCGCTGTTATCTATCCATATATATATATATATAGGTGCGTGGTGTTGCACACCAACACAGTGTGTTGGATTTTTTACCACCAATATCCAACCTGGTCGGCTGATAAAACGAGCTAACGAGCTACTACTACGAAACTTTTGTTTCTCGCGCCGGTGGGCGCCGCAATTTAAAGTTAAACTTCCCAATTATTTGTGCGCGGCACGTGCGCACAACTTGACCGTTTGTTTTCAACATTGCATTGTATTATATCGGCGCAGCGTCTCGAAAAAACGGAAGACAATTAATTACTTTTAAGCTTTTTTCGTTCGTTAAGCTTATGAAAGAATTTTTCCTGAAGCGAAAGCTTGCCACTCCCCCCCTCTCCTCCTCGATGATTTCCCATGGGATGCTAATCCTATTGTGGACGGCTAACTTTTTGCCGGATACCTTGAACTAACTTAATACACTTCTAACTGGTTGGTCGCGGTGAAAAATATCCATGGGAATCATTTGCCCCGTGGATTTTCATTGTCGAGGAACGAATGTTATTAAGAAAAAAAAAAAAAGAAAAAAAGGAAAACAAGGAAAGTGGTGGGTTTAGAAATGTTAAAGGCTATAGTAAGAGATAATTATTTTTTGGAACGATTTTTCTTTGCGAAAAATTATATTCCTTTTTTACGATTATTAATTTTTGGAATTAATATAAAAAAAAAAAAAAAATAATAGGATCAAAAGAGATTATCTAGATGTTGGAAAAAGTAATGAGTTTTAAGTATGAAATGAGAGGGGAGATAAAGATAATTTCACATTCTGTTCGAAATAATGAGATACATATCTCCATTTGTCCATGCTCTTTGCCTTTACTATATGGGACGAGTACTGAATAATGGTGAAACGGCTTAGCTTCGTTTAAAATATCGTTTCTCTTTACTCTGTTTGTAGCGAATTATTATTTTCGATGATCCCTCTTCTTATCCGAGCTTATTCTGCAGTAAAAAAAAAAAAAAAAAAAAAAAAAAAAAAAGGAAAAGTCATTGAATCAATAATAAAAATAACACATTTGTTGAATAACAAATTGTTGTTTCAACATTTGAACGAAATGCATTTAATACTGGCTTTTGATAATTTATTAGATAAAATTTAATATCAACAGTTTGGCATTTTCCCACACAACAAGGCCACGGTGTCTGTGAACGATAATAGAATGAAGGATAGGGGAAAGGGGGGTTAACTAGATATAATCCTTCGAATTGCTTGTAAAACTCAATTTAACAACGTAAACGTGATTCTGTTAGACGACGAGCGTGTCGCTTTAAACGAGTTGCGAGTTATGATCGTAGCAAGTTCACGCTTCTTCGCGACGTGGTCCTTCCCTCGAACAGCGAATTATGCAAATACGGGAACAGTCAACTGTCTACCACGACAGCCATTTCTCTTTTCCTATTTTTCAACCGGATTGTTTGCAGCCGGAAGCTTCTCAACTTGTTTACGATGTTCATGAAACAGAGGAACGCTTTCGAGCCATGATAGGGAAAACAAGATCTTCAAAATATATATATATATATATATGAGAAATAGTGGACAACTTTGGTTTCCTGTTTATGCACCTGTTTAAAAGTAACAAGATACTTGGTATGTTTATGAAAATTGGGAAAAAATTTTTTAATTTAATACAATTAATATTAATAAGTAATATTTTCTTTTTATATTTTTGTATATATTAATCGTTTATTATTATATTTTAATTTCAGTTTAACTTTGAATTAGAGTTTTATGTATACTTTAAGATATCGAATTAATTATTTCGAAAGATATTCTTGTTTGGTAGAAACATTTTGTTATCCGTTTCTTTATATTTTGATTATAATATTTTAAAATTTAAACGATCGATGCAAATAAAAAATTTTTCGTTTATTTGTGTTTATAGAACATAACAAAATATTTGGAAATATTTATTATAAACCTCCTGTATAAATTTACTATTATAAAATATTCATATAATCTAATAATGTAAAAGTAATTAAAGTTGAAATTGAAGTTGCATTGATTTATCATAATGCTATTTCGGATATCATATCATTATATATACGTACTTATATTTAATTATCATTTGTTTAATTCGACATTTTAACTAATTGTATGATAAGCAAACAATTTTGAATAATTACTATTTATTTTACTTAATTTGTCATCACGCGCAAAATAATTAATACATTTAATTATTCATAATATAATCAAATTAATATGTAAATTAAAATATATCCTGATTATAATTATTATAATATATAATAATGTTTAACAATATTTTATTATAATATTTATACTAATTTTAAAATTCAAATTAAAAATAATTTATTATCCCCAGAATTAATCTGTCCACTTTTTCCGCTTCAAAATTAAGATCTTTACAATATATATAATAACCTCGATATACAAAGAAACTAAAAATAACAAAACCAATTGTTTCTCCAATACAAATAACCAATGAATCAAATTAAAGGTCACAACACAACAAAGAATTTAATTACAAATCATTCCAAATTCAACATCCAATTTCCGCGATATTAACACATTAAATGACATTCGAACGAAACAATCGCAAATACAACTTAATTAATCACCCTTAACGATCAAAATAAAAAAAAAAATCCAATTACTCAACGCAAAGCTTACCCCCTTCTTCGCTCACACGCATCTACCTTGAATTTCCGCGACATAAATTCGATTAATTGAACATTCGTCCTCCAATTCGCGAAGAATAACTAAGAAATCGACTAAGAGGGAAAAATTCATCTGTTATCCCTATATTCACTCCTCTATCCCTTCACGATTTTTAACAAACGATTTTATCATCAGCGCGAAAGAAATATGCTTCGTTAAGAATAATCCAATTTCCAACCTCGTCGAAACGCAATAATGATATATCTGCGAACGATAACATTCCGATTCACGGAGGGGGAGGGTGTATTTGGCGTATCATCCAGAAGGGGTCACGTGGTGGAGGAGGGGGAGAGAGAGAGGGCGGTTGAAAACTGGGGAGCTCCCCGGTAAACGTGGCAAGCGGCAATGCAGCATAACGACACAGCCAAATGGTTCGACCATTACCGCGCCAATATTACCTGCTCAACTGAATTATTGTGTCGAGCGGCCGCGCGAAATATCTGGCATCGATATTGAATCGTGGCGGTCGCCCGGCCTCGTGGAGGGGGTGGGAATTCGGATGAATGACGAGGATGAGAACAGGTTTGACGAAGGGGGAGAAAAAAAAAAAGAAAAGGGAATTTTTTTTACGAGAATGAATCTCACAATCTCCGGCACAAAGGCTCGATATTTAATAATTTTCTATAAATTCGAACGGTTGATACGGTGGATTAACCGGTATTATCATCCCTTTAACGTTCGATTTTCTAATTAATATCGTAATTACGGTGTTCCAGGAATTGAATATTTTTTTCTTTCTAATTTAAAATTGACAATCTTTTTGAAAGTTATGACGGTGAAAATTGTTAAGAATGTATTAGCAAATGTA
>NW_006263619.1:239450-246639 GCF_000469605.1 Apis dorsata | reverse complement strand
TATCTTCTATTTTTAATAGTTTCTCAAAGATTTCCAGGGATTGAATATTTTTTTCTTTCTAATTTAAAATTGACAATCTTTTTGAAAGTTATGATGGTGAAAATTGTTAAGAATGTATTAGCAAATGTGAAATTGGAGGATCTATAATGATATCTTCTATTTTTAATAGTTTCCCAAAGATTTATATCCTACATTTCAATATCCATTTCCTCTTCCTCTCCGAAACTCACCGGAAAAACAAATTCATTTTCTCCGAAAGCATGAGAAAATATTTTTGTATCAACGATATATGAACTCATTATATATATACATACATATAAAACTCTCAAAAAATTCAAGATTACACATCATCGCGTCGTTCCACTTCCAAAACAAAAATCACCAAAACGTTAAATTTGTTTCTCCCGACAATTCGAATAAAATGAAACTTAATATTTATACGATGTTTCATATCCACACGCGTTCAAAATACGTGAAAAGCAAGAAAAAAGAAAAAAATTCACTCTTCCATATTGCACATGAACAAATGGCAAAATCAGCTGACTGGGAGAATAGCTGAACAAACACGAGCAACAGAGAGAGAGATGTATGGGCATCGGTCGAGTGTGGATCGAAATTGAATCGAGAGGATCAATTTGGTAAGTTAATTACGCGTTTTGTTCCAGACCAGACGAGACCTACCGTGTCTCAATTATCCGATTTCGTTCAGGCTTCTCTTCTGCCTGAGCCAGTTCTCGATACGTGGCCGCGCGTCGCAGAGCGGCCGGCAAACCGAATGAAAATCAGATTATTTTGGCGCGTAATCATTTTCCACACACACACACACACACAGGGTTAAAGTTATTTGCGAGGGTGCAACGAAGCACGAAGTCAGGGAATCATCCGCGATTCGCGAAATCGCAGTTTATGAGCCTGGCCTAACTGTTAATCGTCGTTCAATCATCGAATTCATTTTGCTCGCCTCGATCAATTATGGCGCAAAGGGTTTGCGAACAAACTTCCTCTCGGCCGGATATATTATTAAACGTTTCGCGTTTTCGATCGTCCACCTGCAAGCACGTGTAATTTATTCATAAGATTGCGCGCACAGGATGGATACTTTTCTCCGGTGAATCATCGCGATGCTTCCTGCTCGCTTCGATACAGCTCTACAGCTTTTAAAATTTTCCAAGCTGCTTCGAGGAATTAAATATAAATTTACGCTTTTTAAAAGAGAAGATTTTTAAAAAATATTTTGCTTTTCGATCAATTCGAATTTTGTATATTGTATTGTGTATCTTGGAGTATTATTGTTTATAAAAGGGAATGATAAAAAATAAAATTTAGGATTTCTTTTTTGAGTACTATTCTAAGATTCATGGTGTGAAATGACAAGTCAAGCATTTCAAATGCATTGCAAATGGAGAAAAGATTCACATGTTGTCTTGGAATATTTATATACAATGTATCTTTGAAATATAATATTATTCGAAAACTGTAAATTTCAAATTAAAATATAATTAAAGATACTTTGGTGATTTTATGAATTTATCACAATATATTTTTAAATATTTTATCGGACAGATACGAGTTATTTATATTTATAAATCCATGTACGTTTTTAGTAGTACATAATTAAGATTGCTATTAATAGGCTGGAAACATAGAAATTTTATTAGAGACGTAAAACATGTTGTATATACTTTGAACGCAATTAAGAATATTTCAAGTTTAATTGCAATTTCACAGACTACATTTTTTGTTTTTTTTTCTTTTTTTGGTAGCAATAATTTGCTAATAACTTCTGATGACGAATTTAAAAATGAATTTCTAATAAAAATAACATACATCCTGCATATAATTGAACAATTCGTTCCATTGAAATTAATTATGTAATTATGTAGTAAAAGTAATATTATATGCTATTACCGTTTAATATTTAGTGGATATTTAAAGAAAACATAAATTATCAATAAATTAATATGTGATTAAAATTCAATTTTTTATTACATAACAGTATATATGTAAAACGTTTACAAATTATTTTTTGTGGAAACAAATGTATGTAATTTCATAGAAATAATTCTTAAACTTATTCTTAATCTTTTACATTTATAACAAATAATTTTAGGTAAAGTTCCTTTTTATTTGTAACTATTGCCTCTTTGTAAAAAATTAAAATCCCACTAATTTAATTTTCCACGTATAATCAAAATATTTAAAATCACATTTAGATCAATATTCAACCACTTTAACCAATATTTTTCAATATCAATTTAACATAAACTATAATTAAATTGAAATTAAGATTACAAGGCAAATTATTCTTCTTGATGATAATCACTCTATCAATAGATTACAGTCTATTAACTCTTAGAACAGAGTATATAATAATTCTAAATATTTTGAGTATATAGAGACCCCTAAATTAAAAAAAAAATCTATATGTTACATTAACAAATTCCAAGAGTTAAATAACTCATCAAAACTCACCCTTCATTCACACATTCCATCCTCCAAACCAAATATCCATCACTCCAGCTCCTCATCCTTCACGCAAAGTCCTCACTCACCCGAGTCGGGGATTTCCCTCTAAATTTAAACGTTCGAACGTTCGAACCACCTAAATTCTGCCTAAAGCCACCTCCCTCCTCCTCCTCTCCCCCCAATCCCAGGGATTTCTGAACCTGTCAACTAGCATCAAACTAGCGAAAGAGCAACCGGCACGTACACCATGATCCATGGGTTCATAAGTAAAACCAGATCCCCTGCAGCCTTCGGGCCGGCTGTTGGCCGGCTAATGCGATTGTTATTACACGTATTATCTGTTCGTGAGTAATCATGTTTCACATTACCGTGGCTCGTTCCTCGATCAAGCTGGAACCTCTGGCCTGGTGGATCGGGGGCGCCCTCGTGGTCGGTAACGCCCACTCGTACGCAAATCACCGTTCGCAAACATGTGTGCACTCTTTCGACATGTCGGAAACCGAGAGTGATCCGGCACGGTGTAATACACGTGAGCGTGGATCTCGCCACGGGGCCAACTCGGCTTGGCCCTCGTAGCGAGCAGTTCCTGATCGCTCCACGAATAGTTTACATGGCACGGAGGCGTGGTACAGATGTACAACGGGGGATCGGAGGAATAACACGATAGGGAATTCATGAAGGAAAGCAGCGCCACCGCTGATAGAGTGGTTTCGTGCTGCGTTACGCGCCGCTAGAGGGCTACGGGAATCGAGCGTATGCCTCCAATATGGAGGCAATAATCGTTCTCTGTAGGAATAAACGCTTTCCTCGGAAAGGACGAGCGCAAACATGTCGAAACGTCGAGGCGAAATAAGCGAGTGTCGAGTCGGATTACGCGATAAGCTCGGTCACATTTCTTGGACCAAGATCGCTCAAGGTATTAATTCTCCGCGAGACTGTGTGCTGATTAATGAACTATCTGCCACCTTGTTGGGACGAGGTTTCGAGTAATACGTAGGTAGGTACGTTTTATTGCTGTGAAATGTTAGGTTAGTTCGTTGGGTAGTCGATGTTATGAAACGTTGATTGGTAACCGAGGGACAAATGTGAATGTTTATCAAAGGAGGGGTAAAAGAAATACGTATCTGATAATAGAAATTAAGAAAAAGATGTCGACGAAAATATTTAATAAGAATTTATTTGCATTTTCTATTCGCAAAGTTGTTAATGAAAAAAAATAATAAAAAATAAATAAAAAAATTATTTTTATTCCCTATTTATAATAGAATAAAATCCAATAACTTCTCGTCACATCTCTAATAGCTTTGTTTTTATATATAAAAAATGATTATATGTAATTCATTTAACTTAGAAAATTTTTTAATTCTTTTGCAAAAGTTTTGTATCGATTTATGTGATAATTATGAATTATATATCTTTTTAAAAATTCATTCAAATGCTTCGAAACAGGTATAAAAATGAATGGAATTACAACAATTTGATTTCAATTAAATTCAATACGATTGAATTATATTTAGTAAAAAATACATAAATTCATAAATTCAGCAAAGTTATTATACTAAAATAACCGGAATATTCGTGAACATAATATTAAATACAATATACAACTATTTTTTTCAATACGTTTTCATTATTTAATAAAAACATATTTCCCACGATTCATTTTAAATAAATTAGAATAGAGCACTTTTTAAGAAAATATTTTATCACAAAATGAACATGAAAGCTTATAATACTGATAAAATTTATAGAAATAATATAATTTAATTATTATTTTTCTCTTGTACGATGTAAAAATAAATTTCCAACAAAATTTCAAACAAATTCGCTCTAAGAAGATAGTAAAAAATAAAATAATATTAACTTAAGATCATACTCAATATAAAATATATATTCAGATATTTTAATTTCCTATTAGAATAGGCAACAAGTCTGAGCATTCTGAAGCAACGAGAAATTAACATAACTCACTCACAGTCGATGCATTCTTATAGAGATAAAAGGTATTTACGGTGATGTTTTATAATAGAACGATACCTAGATTGTTTTCGATCGCAAAAAAAAAAAAAAAAAAAAAAAAAAAAACGAAAACTGAACGTATGCAACACGAGTGCATTCGCCTCTCCCCATAGGCGAATACGTGCTTGGAACGTAACGATCTATCGAACATGATATTTTCAATATTCCATCCCCTCGTAACTATTATTCATAAAGTAAAAACTTTTGGCCGGCGCGAAAACGCGAAAATGAATAAATTCAGAAACCGATATATCCCCCAAAAGTTTTTAAATTTAAAACCAAACGAGAATTTTATCTTTCTCTTTCTCCTTCTCTGTCTGTTTTACATGTTGCACGAAACGAAACTGGATTAAGGATTAAGCTAATTGCGATTGGAAATGATTAACATCGTTGCACAGGATTAATATTTTAATCGTTCGAATAATAGAGAATAGTGGATTATAGAATGCACGAGAGAAAATAACATGTATGTAATGAATAAATTAAATCAAAATATTGAATTATTTCGAATGAAATCGATTTCGAAATCTGTTGTATAAAGTTGCAACATAAGTCAGATTATTTAAATTTTAATGATATTAAGGGTTATCCCGTGCAATTGATATGCACGTATATAGGTAAGATACGGTTGGAGTACATTATAATGCCTAATGCATTTGTATATGCAATATGCGCAAGATGGAAGAAAGTTTGAATATGCAAGAAGTAGTTAAACGAGTTGATATTAAGAGTTAGATTCAATTATAATCTGTTGGTTAACAAAGTTGGTAGATTTCCAATTCGAATTCACCGAGAAATATATATATATATATGTATACTCTGATATTAAGAAGAACAGTAAAGGAAATTTGAATTATAAATTTAATTTTTTGAACGCTCTGTAACTTGTACTTTTGATCACTTATTCACGAAAAATTATCATTCGATAAAACAATAAAATTAACACACACGTGTTACAATATATCATTACAACAATTAAAAAAAAGTTGATGTATTAAATATTTTGAGATAATATTTTCAAATTACATGCATATATGCTGAAAGAAACTAGAGATATTTCAAAGACATAAAAAGTTACTTTTACCTCCTTTATATTAATGGAACTTTCATCTTTGGAATATATACATATTCAAAACTCATTCAATTTATTTTGATACATAATCTTTTTTCCTCAGATTCTATAATTCGTCTTAACGAATTAAGAGATAAAATATTCTCGGAATAAATTACACTACTCCTACTTCGTGCATTTAATCCTTACGTCAATACTCGAGTAAGTTGAAGTGCCCTCTTACTCGAGATAGAATTGAAAATTCCGTCGAAACCCGCTGTAAATCCATTAAATCCAACGACAGAATTTTATTGTCAGGAAATCAAATAATATCGAAATTTTCTTCTCTTCTATTTTTTTCTTTGGCCACAGCGTATACGTAATTACATCAATTACGAATAATCCAGAAAGATTCGTTTCGAAGGTTCCAAGGCCCGCGTACATCATATCTGGGGCAAAGTAAATTAGGGAAGGAGTTGAGGACCAGGAGTTGGTCGCGCGCGAGGTCGGCCTTAACTCGAATTCGAGAACGCGCATCTACTTATCCACTCCCCCTGTGCTTGGAAAGGGGTCACTAACGAAGGACTTCTCATAATTAGACGTTTCGGCTTAATTATTCGTGCGAGGAGTGTCTCGCTAACAAGTGTAGCCTCTCCCTCTTTTGCCGCGAAAGTCGAAAAAAAAAAAAAAAAAAAAAAAAAAGAAAAAAGAACTTCCTCTTTCCCCCCCCTCTCTTTTTTCCAAATCCACTTGGACCGTGTCGCGGCTCGAATTCGTTTCCTTCTCAAGCCGGTCTGAATCTTGTTACGACCACCACTCCATTACCTTCCCTAGCCCCTACTCCTTCCGGCATAGTAATGGGATGTAACGGGGAGAAAATACGATCCCCGATCCTCTATTTCTCTCTCTCTCTCTCTCTCGATAACTTGGCATAGATAATTAAGCTGCCACACTGACGTGCAAATATAGATTCCGCCAGGCGCCGCTTCCCCCCCGCATTTTTTTCTCTTTCTTTGCCCCGAGAGAGAGAAAGAGAGAGAGAGAGAGAAGATCTCTCCCCCGCGAGATATGATACCGAGGGAGAAAGAGAGAGAGAGAAACGGATGATAGATTGTTCCCGGCGGATAAAATGAAAATTCACTTGATCCCGGCTATGCTTTCCTTTCCTCGACGAGGGAGGGGGGCGTGGATTGGTTTTTTTCTTCTCGAAGGAAGAAAGGGGGGAGGAACACGCGCGATTCAAATTTGACTGCAACGCCGCCCCCTATAGGCGGATTTGCATCCGCACGATGAATCGCGCGCGTGCAAACGTTTCATATACCCACGACGACGTCGAAACGTCCGTGTTGAAATGGAAGGCAGAAACGCATATCGTTACCCGCGGTATGATCTATCGGCCGGCTAATGACATACGAGGGACGGTGGAAAAGAAAAAAAAAAAAAAAGAGAAAAGGAAGAAGGGGGAGAGAGAAAAAAAAAAAAAGGAACGAGACTGAATGATTAATCTACCTAATAGCACTCCACGGTCAAACAAATTACACAGTTCGCTGTATAGGGTAATCTTTTCTCGTTATGCACTCGGCCCACTCGCTCCACGCTTGAATCGGACAGTTCGCGTTATTATGCGTTACTTTCATGCGTACTGGGATGCTT
>NW_006263619.1:232323-239214 GCF_000469605.1 Apis dorsata | reverse complement strand
CTTCTTCCCCCCCCCCTCCTCCTTTTTTTCTTTTTTCTTCTTTTTCGTTTCTCGAGACGGCGATAAAAATTGGGGATTGTTGACCGGACAGCGTTGGGATCAAGAGATCATTTCAATCGAAAATGAAATTATGTATGGAATTACGTGATAGGAAAAATATTAGTTGTTCCTGTTAGTAAAATATTCTTGAATGGAGCGTTTTTCAGTCGGATTCTATATTGAATTTTTTTTTTCTTTTTTTTTTTTTGTAGAAAGGAAAAATAATGCAGTTGAAATGGAAAATATAAATTACTATATATACTAATAAATTACTATAGATATAAATATATAATATATATTTATAATATAATTCGTGTGACTTCAAAATAATTATATTATATATAGAAAGTTAAAGAATTACTAAATAACAAAATATATTGTACTTGTAAAATAAATACAATTATATGTAATTATATATAATACAATTATGTGTAAATTATATCAATTATTATTGTAAAAGAAGGAGAAAGAGTTAAAAATATTTTTTTAATAAATTGAAATTTGTTATTATTAATATTTATACTTTATAGTTGAATGTTCATATAAATTCACATTTTTTGTTAATTTCTTGAATGAAGTGTTTTTCAGATTCTATATTGAATCCTTTTTTTTTGTAGGAAGGAAAAATAGAGCAGTTGAAATGGAAAATATAAATTATTATTCAAAATAATTATATCATATATAGAAGGTTAAAGCATTACTAAATGACAAAATATATTGTACCTGTAAAATAAATACAATTATATGTAAATTATATCAATTATTATTGTAATAGAAGGAGAAAGAAATATTTCTATAATAAAAATGAACATATAGAAGTAATACATTTTATACTTTTTGTATACATAAATTACAATAGATATGATAGATATTGATTCGATATCGATCGATTACAATTTCATACTAAATTAATGACGAAAAAGAACGTACCCCTAAGGAAGAGAAAAGAAGAGAAGAGAAAAGGACAAAGAGGTGGAAAAACGTTTGCTCAAAGGACAGTGGTGATGGTTCCCCCCTTGCCTTAATCTCGAAGGAGGAAGTTGGCGCGTACAAAGCGGGAACGTTCTTGCGCCGTCGAAGCCGAACTCGTCGGAGTCGTACACGTAACACGATTCGTATTTCGTCGTCGCAACGAGGTGTGCTTGCTCGATCGGAATGAATTCCATTCGACGAGGATCGAGGGTAAAGGCGACGACATTTCCGACATATACGAAGTCGTAGCCGGGCTACTTGTGCCCTACCTCCTCCCACGCGGCGTACCTGTGCCCGAGAAATTCCGACAAGAGGGCTCGTTAAAGATTCACCTACCCCACGTCGACCGTATTAAGGTCAGACGAACCCACTTTACGAATAGTGATTTTCCAAATGCATGTATACGTGCACACGTCACGTTCCTCCACGAACGAAAGCCTATCTGAAATTTCTGAGACACCCAGAGTCTCAGAAATCTCAGAATGATTTTTTAAAAATTAATCGATTTTGAGGATTTTCGAATTCTCGATAATAAATTAAAGTTTCTGTGTGTGTGGATAGTTTCTTTTTCTTCTTCTTTGGTTAAAGGGGAACGTCGTCCTTATTCGAGATATTTTAACCGTAATTGCGCTACGTAGAGTGCATATTCGAGGAAAATAGGGTGAGGTCGAAGCGGCACAAGGGGTCGAAGAAAGAAGTGCATGCTCGAGAGCCGTCGGATCCAAGGACAAGCGTTTCCCCGCATTTTTTCTAGTCACTAACGTGTTAACCTAATTACATATGCATATGGATGAAAGGAATCACGAAGTTGTGTGATTAAGTGACAAAAGAGGAAGCGTTTATTAAACGTGCATATTAGTCTTTTTCTCTCTGACAGAAAAATTATATTAATACGAGTAAAGAGAGTATAAATTGAATTATAATTTGGTATAATTTGAATAATAATTTTACTGAAAGACGTGTTAAAATTCATAAATCAAAGAAATAAGCATACAGTTTCTTTAATAAGTTTGTGAATGTAAATGAGCAAAATCATTTGAATTGGTCTCAGCGATGTCAAGTATTTAAAAACCGATTACCTCAACAAAATTTTCAACGGAATGGACTGAAAATATGATTTCAAGGGATAAAATAAATCAAATGATATCCAAAGTATGTTTGTTTATCTTCACACAAGTAGTCCAATTAGTGAGATTAATATCGATTTATGAAGTGGTATTCACACGCTAATTGCAAACAAGTAGATCATTAATCTTGCACGATACATTTTGTTGCCATTTTTATTAAATATTTTACAACAAATTTAAAAAATTACTCGTTAGATTGCAATATATACATACGATTATTAAATTAAATAAAATTTAATATTACTGTATAAATACTAATCGTAATTATTATTTAAGAATAATTATATTAAAACTCTTCGAAAATGAAAAAGAAAGAAAGAAAACTACAAGTCATCTCTACCTAACCTAAAAATTCACCTCTGATATAATTATTTACTAAAAAGTGCCTCTTCCATTTGAAATTTGTCAATTAGAGGAATTCTCGTCGCGATCAGTTTCGAGAGCACCCAGTAGATATACGTGGAGATTCAGTGATGGCCGAGAACGCGTCGATAAATTTCTTATGCGCCTAGCACATACAAGCGACGACCCGTTTATCCATCGATTTATTTACCGCTTTGCAGGCGTCTCGAGCTTCCCTTCTCTTTTCCTTTTTTATTTTTTCCCCTCCATCTTCTTTTTAGTCACCGAAACGAATGGCCGAAGACAGCGACGAAACGAAGCGGGGAGCGAATTTTTAGCGGATGCGCGCACACGTTCAACCCGATGAAATATCGGGTTAAGAGCAAAGTCGTATGGAAAAGTAATAATCGTACGTTTCGTAAAAGAGTTGCAACGAGATTTCTGTAAAAGCATCCCATTGTCTTGGATGAACACGAGGGGGCAAGATTTAGGTGAGATTCGAGAGAAATACGAAGAAAGGAATGAAAATTATTACTGTTAATGTGTTTTCAAATTATTTGGAGATCGTTTCTTAAAATGAGTTAAAAATTGAATTTAGAAAATATTAAAGAGTGAAGATGATAAAAATGGTTTGTTGCTTTCTGCAGTTCACTATCACTATCATCTGTGTGAGCACACATTTCCAAAGAATTGTGTTTCTATTAAGAAAAGGAAGGAGAATCGGTCATGGTTCGGCCAAGGAAAATAGTTTTCACGATGAAAAGTCGCCGCATCTTGGACGGCAGTTGCGCGCGATGTCTGCCATCCGAACAAAGTTCGACGAATTCTGTCTAATTGACCCCCGTACAAAGACAAAGTTTCGCCAACCGAGGGGGATAGGAGGAGGAGGACGAAGTTTCAGAACACTGTCTTCTATTTGACCTCCACCCCCACGTCTCATCGTTCCACGGGAACTGTACAGACAGAATTGGATTCTTTGACTTCGAAGGGAAAGCATGGCTTCTTTGTTAAAACGACACCTGACACAGCGTATGTAAGTCTGACGAAAGGCGAAATTAATTAAATTATCTTAACGTTGGATTCCTTTTAATTAAAACAATTTCCAAATGGTTCCACGCCCCCGTTCTTCCCCCCCTCCCCAATTTCAGCTTCTCTTTCTTCGTTTTCTTGATAAACAAGCATTTGATTTTAAATAAATAGAAAAAAATATATCGACAGAGAGATAAAATGATTAACTTTGTAATTGTGAACGAAAATAAATGGAACTTGTTATGTAAAAAAATAATTCTTTATGAATTTAATAATAATTAATATGGAAAAGTGATTTAATTAATTTTGATATAAGGTTAATTTAATTCTCTAATTTTTTAGTAAAATTTTATGTCAAATCTTTACCAATCTAATATATAAATTTAATTAAAAATCAATTTTATAGTCATTACAATAGAATTAATAAAATTTACAAATATTTAAAAATTGCTGTTAGAAAATTAGTATCACCTTTTAATATAAAAATTTATTAAAAATTCTTTAAATTTTTATAATAAAAGTACTTTGTATTATCAAGATTATAAATAATATTATCCCTCGATGAAGTACTAGGAATCTGTACAAAGAATTCTGAATTAACTTTAAATAAAAAATAAATTGCATTATGAAGCTATTATTATTTACAATGAAAAGAGAGAGAGAGAGAGAGAGAGAGTTCCTAAAATAAATTTTAAATTCATTCATGGCATGAAAGGAGGCATTCAAAAGTGGCAAATTAGAATGTAATTTATTTAATTTATTTATTCAGCGAAATTAAAGAGAGATCAAAGAAATCTCTGGCGTTGAATCACGCAAGGGACCTTGAAATGAGCACGAGAACATGAAACCATCGTCAAAAGAGAAAACCACCATATCCTTCTGAAATTACCGTTAAGACCGCAATGAGCGCATTTAAAAGGAGACAATGTTCTTTGTAAAGAAGCTCGTACATCACTTTAATTAATCAAGTTAAGATTAATTCTTCCAGAAACGAAATGAAACGGAGAGAATAAATTTGACAATACAAATCCATTCAAGGATTTTTTATTTATTTAAATAATTCAGAATTTTAGAATAACTTCAAAAATCGTATGAAAATGAATATAAGATTTAAAAAAATTTTTCAATCGAAAATTTTTTATTTCTTTTGAATAATTTTTATCATATTTAGAAACTATATATTGAGAGTGAAATTTATTTCAAGTGCAATACCCCGATTTTCTCTTATTGCTTTATTCGAGATATTAGTGTTACTGCAGAGACAAACTGTTAATCGATTTAATAGTTTCGACCTGAAATTTAGTCTAGATTGAGACGCTGCCGGCAACCGGCAATAATTAAATCTCGTGCAATTCCCGAAAGGCTGAAATTGACATTTCATTACCTAGGAAACATTTCTCGATCGTTCAAATACAAATTGCAATAATATCAATGGCGTTATTGTCTCATCACAATGCATTTATGGCGCATAAACAACAACAATGATCGACACAACAAACTAATGTATCATCAATGTAAAAATTATCTAATATTACAAAATATTTTCACGCCATTATCCTGTATCATTTGAAGTAGTACATCGACAAAGTAATACCGAAAACACATTGATATTCAGAAAATAATACATTCTTTATATACAGAAACATTAAAAGAAGAAAAAAAAAAAAAAAAAAAAGAAGGAGATGGTCTTTGAAAACAAAATCATCGTCCAAAGTGAAGGATTAACTAGAATTTCTTAAGGCGCCTCGAAAGCACTATTGAGGTTTAAAAATGTAGCGTCGAGTGGACAAAGGGGGAAAATCTAGGAATCGTATCTAAAAACTTTCCAATTTCAAAGGAAGATTTCGCCATAAACAGCCAGTTTTGCCGCAAAATTCCGTTGAACATCCATTTATTCCGTTTCTACAAGAGAGTTCAGATACCCGGAGATTTGTAACCGCAATCACTTCTGTCCTTGGATTACCTTGGCCAGTTTATAATTTTCTCCCGCAATGGAAACGAACGTTTTCTTCCTCTACCTCTTTCACCGACTCTCCCTCTCCCCCCTCTCATCCTCTCACCATTTTCGCTTTTAGCTTATAACCGGTGTGCGCCAAGCACATTGTTATCGGGATCAACAAGAACGATGTAAACACCATTCTTCTGGCAAATCATTCGTCGTAACGTTTAGCAATGGTGTCCAATTTCCCGATGTTGAAAAGGATTCGAGATTGTTTCAATCGTAGTTGAAATGATTCTTTCTAACAACAAATATTTGTTGTGATTTAATAATAATAAGATCTATTACGACTTGGACCAGTTATTTGAACAAGTTTATCAGGATTTCTATCATATTTAATAAAAGCTTAGAAGAATAAGAGAAGAGGGGAGGCGAATGAAATTTCCATTTGCGAAACACTCGTTTCATAAAACCTCTCTGCATTTCTTCTACTATTCGGTGACGATTGATGATAAAGACAATACGGTTTCTACTATGATTGTAAAGCAGGACCAGTTTCTGATAATGTTCCATGTAGCAAATCTACATGGTCACGGTTGCGGCGTGGAGAACGACCTGTTACAACGTGGAAATAGAAACATGGAAATCTGACTTCTTACTTGGTCGTAAAACGATCCGTTTCCAGATTTCTATCAGATAAACGCTATTCTATAAAAGAACTAATTTTTATGTAATTAATTATATTTATGTACTTATGTTCTGTCATTTAACGAACAAACATTTCAATAAATATCCCATGAATCAAGAATTAATAATAAATAGAAAACTTCTTCATTATCTATCCACTCACAATTTTTAATTTTACTCGATATATATGGCTGCCGAAAATAAAAAAAGAGAAAAAAAAGCTCAACATGCAAGGGTATGCACTTCGCGTTATTACGTAAAGAAAAGGTGAAGGGTGAAATGATCAGAATGCGTATAAAGGATGAATATCCTTCAGAGGATCGATTAGATCGACGCGCTGTCTTATTTATATACGCCCACATGGTCGAATACCGATCCGTGGCCGCCTCTATCGATAGCGGTTTGAATTATGGTACCACCCACCAGCAGCTTTCGATCGCATAAATTATTCAATAGCGGCCGCTCACCTGTAATGGAGCGAATCAGTTTCGCGTAAAAGTGACGGTCACGGTTGCAATTATTTCACACGGATCTTGCTGCGAACGAAATTCCACGAAACAACTCACGGCGAGTCGGCTGCAATTAATAATAAACCTTTCCTTTTTTTTTCTGTTTTTTTTTATACTTTTTCATTTTTTTTCTTTTTTTTTTTTCCTTCCATTCTCGTTTTATCGCAATCACGTTAATGCGTCCACGTACGCTCGACGGAAAATCGAATCGCGTTTATCTTCCACTCCAACGTTCACGCTTGTGCGT
>NW_006263619.1:227079-231830 GCF_000469605.1 Apis dorsata | reverse complement strand
CCCCCCTCCTTCGTCTTGTACTGGACGTAGTTCGAAAATTGAGTTATTGGAAAAGTTATTAAAGAGAAACGTACGTCTGTGTAATCGTATACTGGATTCCCTTCTTAATAAGCGAGAGTATTAATTTTTATTACTGCGTTGAAAAATAGTGACACGTGTAAAATTTACATGTACGTAAATTTTTTCCTCCTTTTCGAATATTTGATTTTTTAAATAGTTAGATATTTGGAATTTGGATTTTTTTTCAGTATTTTTTTTTTTCTTTATACGTGATTTAAACAAAAATTATGAATAATATTAATATTAGTTTAAAAAGAGTATTTTTAACAATATTGAGTTTACGGCAAAATTTTTATTCGAATAATATTCATTTGGTATAGGCAAGGAATTAATAATCGGTATCGGTAAAATGTATCGAAAAAAAATTGGAGCAAAAATATTGGAATAAATTAATTAATTAATTAATTAATTACAAATATACGATATTCGATGTCTTAGTTTTTATAATTTATCGTAATAAAATTGTATTACGTATATTGAATATGCACAAAATTTTCCACGATGATCAAATTTATTTTCATTAAACAGAGAAATTAATTAGAATATTTTATTACAACAATTTTGGTACTATATTATGCTGATATTAAATCCTTTAAATTATTTAAAATGTTTTAAACGTTTGAGCACAGATAGAGATTCATCTGTATTATAAAATTACACGTTCGATATTGCATTATCACAAAATTATTTCACGATTACAAAAATTTTAATGTTATATTTGATTAAAAATATTCGAAATACAATAAATTCACATTTTTAATATTCTTAACCTCCTTTAAGTTAAAAGATTAACCAAATTACAATTCACCCTTAATTCCTTATACATCGAGAACACTCATCTCGCTATCCTTAAAAAATACAAATGCACGCGCATGACATATTAACTCGTTTCATACCTTTAATGCTATATAATAGACCAATATTTATCAAAATTCTGGTAAAAAAGATTAAAAATTTCATTTCCCTCGATAACTTCTTGCAACTTCACTACGTAACTTCACAACATTCGAAAAAAATTCTTACTTCCAACCTATTACAACCCATTAAATACATCACTATTTAATTTCCCTTCCTCCAATCGTATAATTACACCAACCATATATGACACCTCTACCTAGTAATTGCACCTCCAATTACAAAACCTTACACCATCTCTCCCTCCCATCTAATAACTACCCGTCACACTGTCAAACATAGCCATAATTCCATCACCTTTCCTCCAACGTTTTTCACACTCGTACACACACACACGCACACATATACACGCACTTCCCAAATATAATAATCCCGAAAACAAAATCATTTTCCCCGAAAATAGAGGGGGAAAGGGTGGGAGAATGATCGAAAACCGCAGAGGAAAGTTACCGCGGTCGAAAATTGCGACGTGTTACGTTCGGTCAACTCGGAAACACGAATTAATAGCAATCCACCGTGGCACATTTATTTTTGCCAACCGGGCGAAACGCAGCCCTGGAAAACAATTCCGCGTCCCCGTCCGTCGGTTTGCACTCGCCGGGTAGCGGTAATTTTTTTTTTTTCCCTTCTCTACCTCTGCTACAGGTAAAACGGCGATCGACCGCGAAAGCGCGTGTAATCGGTGACAGCCGTCTCGCGCGGTGTTTTGCCCGCAGAAGCGGAGAGAGGCTGTCACGACATTAAGGGCCGGTCGGTTTCGAGCGGATCGGTCGAACGTGAAAATTAATCGAACTTTGGATTCGACCGAGCATATATTTTAATTGTTGCTTTTTAATTTAACCATCGCGAGGAATTTAATTTATCAAAAATTAATTATTACAGTTTCAATATATATGTATATAGATTTTATATATCGTTTCGGGAAAGATTGATAAAATTTGAAGGGATAATTCGTAGTAAAGTAGTTTCAAATTAGTAATTAACGTAAAGGGAAACTTGAAGAAGATATTTCAAGTCAAATAAATCTGCTCGCTGTTGGTAAAAGTGGCTTCAAGTTATGTCCAAGTAGGACCAGTTCTGTACCAGTGCGTGCACGCAGACGATCGATAATGTCTTTGTTCATAATGTCTTTGCTTCTATTAACTTCTTTCCACAAAAAAAAAAATCCAGCCACAAACGGGTTATAAATATACTATTAGAAAAATTAAAAAAATTAAAAAAATCCAAAAGTAAATAATTACTTTGGATCCCAATTGGAATGAATCAATTCGACCAACGCTCAACAACTCAACTACGCTCATCGATCTCCGAGCAAAAAGGAAAAAGCGGGAACATCCGTTTTTCAATTTTCAATCGAAACGAATAAAAGCAACGATTAAACAGGCAGTTCGAAGTGGGCCCTCCGACTGGCGGAGAGGGTGTAAACGAGAGAATCCGCAGAGGGCCGTGTTCCAGCAACAACGACGGCCGAGGCAAGAAGTGACCGCAACTTCAATCCCATCCGACTTCATTTCCATCCCACTTGAACCCGCGGCCCATGCCTTCTCTTCACGGGCACGCCCTTCCTGCTCGACGGCACGACGTACCCTGCGGTGGCGAGAGACGACGCCAAGGTTGAGTTTATTATGATTATAAGGAGAACGAAGGAGGTGAGACTCACGACTCTCACGGGAGTGTCGGCTTCCCCTTCAATCCTTCCTTTTTCCCCCCGGTCAACCGACTCTCCGGCCAAAGTCTTTTACCATCTTTTGCTCTCATCACCGTTTCGAAGGCACCGTCTCATTGCTTTGGTATCGGGAGCGTATCGGCGCCGATCTTCTTCCCTCACTCCGCTAGGAGAGGAAAGAGAGAGTATTTCTTTTCACGAGAGAAGGTAGCAGTGTCTTGGTTCGTTTGCCTCTATCTCCTCCTCCTCCTCCTCCTCTTCTTCTTCTTCTTCTTCTTCTTCCCTCTTTTATCCGCTAATCGTGAGAGACGGCGCGAGAATCAAGGGGAGGTGGAGAGGATGCGCCCCGCGACCGCAGCTACTTCTTTCAATGAACCGCTGCTGCGGGCCTGCCGCCGTCTCTGAGCTTCCGCTTTCAATGAGAGCGGCCCCCTCCGGTAAAAAACTTTTAAGTACTCCTCCCGCTGGAGTTGCCCGGAGGAAGGGGGAGAAAAGGGGGGAGTCAGCGGTGAGACGGACTTTACCTTTTAGGAAAGACGGTTGGGCAGTTAGCAGACTCAAAGGGTGAACCTCAATCGAAAGGTGGGCGGCTGAACTGAACCCAGAAACTGGCTTCAAGTTCTTACTGTCTGCTTTCACTTACTTTTCGGTTTCGTGCGAGGGACCATCCGCCCGTGTACTTTAATTAAATCCTTGGAGGGGGGGGGGGAGGGTCAGGAGCCACGCCATGCATTTCGTAGACGGTCTTGTTTTCGACTTGGGCAACTTCCTCGAGGCGAATAATTGTGCGCGAAATTAAATGGGGTTTCTCGTGGAAATCTTGAAAGAATATATAAGTTGATATGTATGTAATCGAGAAAAAGATTTAGAAGAAAATTGAAAGAAGAATTGGAGAGTAAGAGATTTATTATATAGTCAAATCTTCCTGTCTTCATCGTGGGCCCCATTAAAAATTCTTAGACGAAGCGAAACGAGTCTACGAGAAAAATCACGTCCCAAACGACAGCAAAGGACAAGATAATTCACGATCCTTTGTGAACTCTAACGTAACGATTCGATCTGTCAGGATTGTTCAACTTGTCTGTTTGTTGAGAGGGGAGTTCTAATCCAGGCAGGCGTTTTCTAATGAAAAAACCACGATTGTGCTCGACCTTGCCGACCATCTCCTCCTCTGAATAGGAGGAGATGGTCGTCACTTTCCATATCGGAATCGTCCACGCAAAGAGTTTGCGAAGGACGTCGAAGGACGGCGAACTTGGTGGGCTGGACACTGGTAATAAGACGAAGAGTGATCGAGAGATCGAAGATGACGTTGCGGTTACACGTGAGAAAAATGGCGGACAGAGGAGCGTTAAGCGGTAACAGTAACAGCCGAGGAATTCGTTTTTCTCCCGTTTTGTTTGCAAACTCATCGTTGTAACGAGACAGCGGTATTTACGTGCCGATAGATGAAATATCTAATCAATGGAATCGAAGCACGCGATCCAATGTATATATTATCGTATGGCAAGGGTTTCGTTGCAGGAAACAATCTACGCGTGGATAATTGTTTCGTCGTTATATCAGATGGTATCGAATACCAATGCGGAATGGTTGATGATTACATCGATTTAAATATAGGAAAAATAAGAAGCAATAAAATGGATTAGAAGAGATGGTTTATACCTACGTAATCGAGATATTAACTACAAGTTTAATTCTTCACTACGATTCTTATTAACTTTCTTACTTAAAAATTAAACTTACGAATAGATTAAAAAAATGTTTTAAAACAAAATATAAACTGATCTTAAATATATTTTTAATATATATATATATACAATAAAAATTTCCGTTCTCACAATCCTATCTCAAGGAAAAAGAGGAAGAAGAAAAAAAGAAATCTCATTATCCAACCTTTCAACCCTAGCCACAAAAAAATACCCCACAAAGCAGATTACATTCGTTTTCATCTAGCTTCAGCCTTCAATTTCCGGTCAGGACGAATCTGCGGCTTGCAACGGACACCTGCGGGATTTTGACAAACGTGTATCACGGCCAGAAGCAGTTTATCGATCCTGTCCTAATAAGGCGAATCCCGTATGAGCGACAGCGCGAACAGGACGAAGAG
>NW_006263619.1:217422-226883 GCF_000469605.1 Apis dorsata | reverse complement strand
AAAGGAGGGAAAAAAAAAAAAAAAAAAGAAAAGAAATGGGCGAAAAGGATAGAAGAGCTGATTAACGTCTTGTCTCCCGTGTCGAGGGCTTGATTGGGGGGCGATAAGCAGTTTATGAAGCAACTAGCAAGAATAATAGATTAGCAAAAGACGGAGGGGCGGCGGAGGGATGAGGGCGTTCAAGGGCCTAGTGGAGGGGGGCGCAGTAAACAATGATGGGTAGCCTTCCGTGTCCGGTAACTACACCAGATACTCTAACATGGGAGCTCATTACGGGGCCTCGCGTGAGTGCATCCACCTATACCTGATTGCATTATAATATGGCCTGATCCCTCCCTGGTCGTCAAGTGGTCTATTGCTGGAAGCAACGCGGACGGCCTCGTATGATCTCTTCATATGTAGGTATTTGTACGATACCATGTTACCCGTGCAACCCTCTCTCTCTCATTGAATTTTCATGACTTGGCTAATGCGGAATGGGCATTTAGGCGTACACGAAGGCGTACGTCAGGTGTATTGGCAGATTTGGGGATATTGAAATGAGACACAGAGCTCAGTATTCACTTACTACTTATTTACAGTATAATTTTGTTAGGGAATTTTTTGATTAAGTACGTAAAAGTAAAGGTTATATAGTAAATACAATATTATGGAAATCAATATTATCATATTGAAGATTCGAAGAATTTCGAAGCGTCTAAAAAGTCTAAACTAGACTTGTCCACTTGAATGACACAGTAAATAGAGTTTTTCTTTTGTTCAGCAACGCTAAGATTCTTCTTATTGTTTTAAGATTCTCCATTACTCCGGTACAGATTAAGTTCTGAAAATTTCCCAAGATTACGATCCGTTATTACGGTATAAGAAGCTGCTTAATGTTACTTTATACGTTAGAAATACGTATTAGAGGAGATGATTGCTTCCTGCGAGAATGTGTTGATTCCTAAGACTTTGATGATGAGGTATAAGGAAAAGGAATAAATTGCGTAAATAGAGAAAAATTGCATACTGGCTCCACCCAGTAATAGGAAATATGTCCGAATATATGTACTTATGAAATGATAAAACTAATAAAGATATTAATATATTCGTATTTTACCAAATTACATAAAGAAAATATTAACGTTTATATACCGTTTTCAAGAAGCGAATGAATACGATTGGAAAATTTCACGTGATGTAATTCTTGCCCTTTAAATTTACTTTCTGTTAAGAAACACGATTAAAAGCGAATTTCACGAGCGAAACGATGTAACAGAATGCACGGTATTACACTGCCACAGATTCGCGGTGCAAAATAAGTAGCTCTTCTTAACGTACTTACGCTCACCCTTAACAAACAACAGTCTGAAATTGACAAATTGCACCACAAGAAGAACAACATCAAACAATCTCACCGTGCATAATAATGTAATTACTTTAATGTATTTTGTTGTGTCCGAGGCTAGCAAAGACTAAAGTGTCGTTTACCATTCGTCCGCCAGAGGGCGAAGGTAGTTAAAGGAGTGCCTAGCGAGCATGGCCGACAAATTATAGTAGTAATAACAGAGCGATTGAATGCTGGCGCAAACGTACTTTACTGGTGATTCCACGGGAACCAAAAAGATTTGGGATCCATCGTTGGAGCGTCCATCCATTCAGGGAAGAAACTCGCAAAATACTTTACAAAATACTAGATTGCATGCGCAGTTTTTTTTCGTCGGAATTGCCTGTGAAGAACGCGAGATAAGAAAGGTAGAGTGGGTGCGTGGGTTCGTTTCTCTTTCTCCAAAGAAACGAACGAACAGCCGTGATGAGGAAAAGAGCCAATGTACACGCGGCCTCGATGCGTTTCGTGTATGCGTGCGTGCGCATGCGCGTGTGCATGTACCCCTTCCACTGGGATGGCAGAAGAGGACGAGAGGAGGGGAAAAAAGAGGAGCACAAGAAAAGAAGAAACGAGTGGGATCGAAGTGGGAGAAAAGGAGCCTACCAGCGTGCTTTTCTTGTCGCCTCCATTCACGTGTCATCAGTCACGCGAGTAATGAGTGTCGGAAATACAAGGTTTCTTGAGTCAAACGGGGCTTTGCCCTTCTCTCTCTCTCTCTCGCTCTCGACCGCTGCTCTCCTTCTCCCCCCCCCCTATTTATCTCTCCTCCTTCTCACTCTTCCCATTCTCTCGCTCCGCCAGGCAAACTTCTCCATGCTATTTATTATGGCCTGTACGTGCATACGTGCACGGAAAGTAAAGCGCGCGTCTTCGGTACGACATCAACGTACCATGGGTATATACATATACNATATATATATATATATATATATATATATATATATATATATATATATATATACGTACTTACGTACATAGGGGAGAGATGTTCGTCATATCTCGCGTAAGGATCTACTCCGGGATGACTTCACCCGCTGCGTACTCATTCGTGCTTGACATAGCGACGCCTACTGAAAGACAAATGGCTAGATGAACGAACGGATACGAATAGTCACACTGTAGACTATTTTCGCGACAGCCGAGGCCACGAGGCTTTCGAGATAAATGACGAGACAGTTTCGAGAATCGAGAGGCCGTGAATCCTACAGTATCCACTGTGCGTTGGCTGGCTCGTGGAATACATTCATAATGTTAACGATACCTTAACACCGTGGCGCGACATCGCGGTGATCCGGACACTTTCCAAGGATGAAAGTATTTCCCCAGTGACTAATGAGCCTCTTCACCGGCAATGGAATTTCATTCCTTATGGCAAATGCGAAGAATTTTTATCGCTGTCATCGCGTCGAAAGTAAGAAGACACACGGTTTCTATATATATATTAAAATAAAATTATAATTTATAACGTTGGTGAAATTTGAATTGAGGAGGAAATTAAATCGAATTCTTGTAATATTGAATAATCAATTGAAAGATTAGAAAATTATTTATAGTACGAGTCGAGGGGGAAAAAAAGAAAAGAATGGAGAAATTCTTGATACGTTGTTCCTGTCAGATTGATTAATCGTATACTAAACAACTTTGTCATGATGGCTTCGCTAAATCCTAGATAGTTGATAGATACGTAGAGATATTAATTTTCCATTACAAATTAACATGTTCGTTCGTAGAATGAGAATATTTTTCTTTCTATACGAATTTTTATAATATAGATTGACAATTTAATATTATTAAAATGATTCACCTAATTATTAAAGTTTGGAAAAAAAAAAAGATCCTCCTCGAATCATCCATTTTCTTTCTCCGCGAAATTTTTTGCGTGAATCATCCTATACGCTGTTACATACACATCCTCCCCATACATAAATTTAAGAAATTTATCTCGCTTCTTTTTTTGAGGAGAGGGAGAAGAAAGAATTTTTGTTGCTACTATTTGTTATGCATTCAAAGGATTTTTTGTTATAGTATCATAAATCTGACGATAAGATGTTACTTGACTACCATTGAGAAATGTGAACAGGAAATAATTCCGTGGCGTAATTGCTTCGCTTATTTCACTGAATCTTCATCCCTCATCATTTAAACAGTTTATATTTGGATTCGTGCGTTAAATAAATACAAGGCAATAATTTACGACCTGAAAAGATACAAGCATGAAACCCTTCCCTAATGATACACCTTGAAAATTCTTGAAAAGGAATCGGGTGATTGATAACATCAAGTGTACGAGGTTGCGCAAAAAAGTTGTACATTTTGAAATTCGAGAACAATTTATATAACCTTTGATACGATGATTGATAAACATTTTGCGAGAAACAGTAGTTCATCATTTGTCCATTTAAGTGTAAACACGATCGTTCCTTGACGTTGATTGAGAATCGATTTCGACCAAAACCAAATTAATGCCTGCGTGACATTTATCATTTATGATTAGTTGCGTGATTTGCGCGTTACGTGTATAAATTCATTATACGCGTATCAAACGTATATGTGGAGCGTATCACGTGGTATAAAAAAAGAAAACTTAGAATATTTACAAATATTAACGAAAATCAAATATTAAGGGATTTTAAATATTTCAGAAAGGAAAATAAAGTTATTTCTTCCTATTTCTTCCTTTATCTTCAATGGATATAATAAAAGGAAATAAATAAAATGTAAAAATAAATATCTAATATTTACGAAAGAATTGAAATAAAATTCGATCACAAATACATCGATGACATCGATGCTCCTCCCTGATAAAAATTACAAAAGTTCTCGAGGAAAGGGTAATAATAAGAAAGAAATATTAGAACGTTTTATCCCTCCCATTCTCGATATAATCCCTGAGAGTTGTTCAAATCAAAGAAAAAGATTATGTTTCGCAACGAATTATTGAAATCGCATCATACGTGAATTTCCTTCTGTTTATTCATTATGAATTGAAAGATGCAAAGTCCCTCCTCTGAATACACACAGTCCCTGCTCGAATTTTAAAGGAAGCCCTGTATAAAGAGGGGGAGGGATATCGAGGAGGAATATTTTAAAGCCGTGAAAGTGGCCCCCGGAAATATTTAGAAGATATTGAATTATTCAGTCGGTATCTGTGAACAGATTGACGGGGGGAGGGAAGAGAGAAGTCGTCGAGATCCGAGGTATTAATATGCCCGTTGCGTTTAACATTGAAATTCATTTTTCACGGGACTTCAATTACACGTATAATTAATCTAGTCCTCGTGTCAACCGTGAATACTAAATTTTGTCGATCGGGTAATAATATACCGTCGATAATAAATAGCCGTGGCGGGCGCGTGCCGATAAATTCGAGCCGCAACGTGCCAGTCGACACGATCATTTGATATTAATAACAAAATTAATAACGAAATGTTGTCAGGCGAATAATCATTTATAAAGATATAAGTCGCTCAATTTTCAGTTTTTTTTTTTTTTTTTTTTGATATCCCAGGAGAAGAAATTTTTTTTTCTTTTTTTTTTTTTTTTTGATATCCCAGGAGAAGAAATTTTTTTTTCTTTTTTTTTTTTTTTTTTTGCCTATTTTGCTTCTACTTGACGCACTCGAAGCACGATTTCGACGTTTCTTTGCGAAAGTGAAATTTAAAAACAAAAAATCAACAAGGGATGAAAGGCTTCGTCGATCATGATCTCTCATCAAATATTGTATCTCAGACTTCATAGATAAACTTATTTTTACTCGGAAAATAAGAAAATAAGAGAATAAAAATTCTACTCTTCTGGAATTACAAACAAAAAAAAAAAAAACAAATCTAATTAATTAATTTCGATTACTCGATTCAAAATAACAATACCAAAACTATTAAATTATATTTTGCAGAATTTACAAAAATTATTTCTCAAAACCAGGAAAAAAAATCCTCTAATCAGAGTAAATAAATCAACAATTAAAATTCAACAATTAAACCCAAATGGCGATACGTTTTTTCCTTCCGAAAAAGAAAAAAAGTAAGCAATCGATCAGGACGCAGGGCGATCCACCCCTATCCACCCTCTACCGATTTCTTTTTTTCCTCCTTCCACATATCTTTCATCACGGGAGGCAAGCAGACTGCGACGAGCAGCACCAGGAGATATATAAAGTGGTACTTTGCCTCGAAGAGAATCCTCGATTCTCTCGACTCGATATGACACTCGAGGACCGTCCTTTCGCTCCTGATGGGAGGCCCTCCCCCCCCCCCCCCCCCTCCTCGTCGTTTCTCGCAAGAAGGTAATTTAAAGCGAAGAGACTCGCGGCAATTTTAACACCGTCGCGCCGAAAAGGATATAACAGAGGGGAAATTGCTTACCGGGGTAAGGAAACGGGGCGCGTAATGAAACATCGTTACAAAAGTACTCTTTATTAACGAACGAGGGTGGCGGATCGCCTCTATCTCTCTCTCTCTCTCTCTCTCTCTCACTCTTTCGGGCGAATAGAATTTAGGGGAAGGAGGGGGGGAAACTGATCCTCGAACCGGCGCACGGAATGTCCGCTCGATGAAATTTTATTCCGTAACAATGAAGCACGTACCGGGTTGAGCCGATACTAGCCGGATATAGCCGCCTCCTCCTCAGAAGATAACAAAGACCATCTTCCTCTCCTCCAGTTTTCCCCTCCTCTTGTCGTTCGACGTTATTAACGGACGAAAGATTTAATATCGAACCACCAGGTAGATACACACATACACACAAGAGTATTGGACACATTGCGTTCGATGCACCAAGAAAGAAAATAAAAAATAGAAAGGTAGTTTATACCTTCGATGAAATATCGATGGGGGATTTGGAAAAAAAAATAGGATTTGGATTAGGGATGTTATAATTATTATTGGTTGGATTCTTTCATTTTTGCTACGTTTGCTTTTGAAAAGGTTTTTATCCACGTTTTTGGATTATTTTTTGTGAAGCATCAACGAGAGTGAAATATATTTTGTGAAATGTTATTTCGTGATTGTTATATCAATGGGTTTTATAAAAATTTATTATTACGATATATAATTGTAAAATTGTAAAGTCTTTATATTGTAGAAAATTCGTTTCTCATACAACTTTTTTTATTATTATGGAAGAACAATGTAGGAGAGCGTAGAATGCACACACACGTAATCTGGAAAGAAATCTTAATGACTGGCTACAGGGTTATGCTTTAGAATAATAATGTGAACCGTCCCGAAGAGATAGATGCTATTCAAGGCGCTTAAACGAGTCCCTTCGAAAACCGAAAAATACAAGAAATTTCGAATATCTATTTTTCATATAGATCGATTAACGATCAATGATAATAATGTTCCACAAGTTATCCTCTTTTTTCCTTTCTCAAGAATTTTCAACGAGCAAATAACTCGATATTTTTCGAACAAAATATACCGTTCGAATAATGGTTCAATATACTATACCCTAGATCGTATCGATTTATTACCGAAAATAACCCTATTTGACTACGTTTCACAAAAGCTTGACGTTCTATAAAATCAATATTTCCTATTATCTCGACTTTGTGATCGAGATGCATATAAAAATTTCTATAATGCGAATACGTCTATTATTCTATCTTGCAATGATTTCAACAGTGTGCATATAATAGCTTCAAAAAATCTTGCAAGTACAACAAGTATCTTACAAGCAATTTTACTTATCCCCAATTTCTTTTACTCAAAATTTTGTTAAAAGGATAAAATCAAAAATTTCGATGCTTAGATATCTCTTCATTTTTTGTATATACAATTTCAAATCTTTTCATTTTCGACTCTATGCTAAAATATGCAACTTGAACGAGGGAGGGAAAGAAAAAAATCTCATCTCGAAAACATTTAATTTAACATCTTTAAAATATCTTTAAAAATATCAACGTTATCTTACGTGGCCTCGTTGCATTCATGCATTTCTACTCCAGTTACTCATCATCGTACCAAGACTCGCTGCATCACTCGTTTCGCAAGTTTTTTTCCCTCCTTGACACGCGAGGCAAGGAAAAAAAAAAAAAAAAAAAGAAGACAAATAAAAACATAATTTTCCAAGATAATCACGGTACAAGGAAGTAATAAAGAGGCAAAGAAAGAGGAAAAATATCACGGGGTGGGATAAAGGAACGCGGTGACACACGAAACGCGATCTTTTTACACATAGCCTCCATAGCGGATATATCTGCGTTTAAGATGGCGCCGCCAAGGTTACTCTGCCAAGGTGACTTTGGGCCGCCTTCAACCGAATCCTTGCCACCGATTTAACGAGGTCGGATTAATTATCGGGGAGACGAATTTATTGAACGCCCTGATGGCGCTGTTGAAAACGTCGCACGTTGACAAATAACTGGTATACATATAACAACGGATAATTAAGAGTGGTAGAAAAAAACGAAAAAAGCCTTCTTCCCTCTAAACCCATGAACCGAATGGAGAAAATGAACGGGCTAGCCGCGATTCCGAATTATGATAACTGCAACAACGATCGTCCAGCCCAATCGTATCTGCCCAACTAATCGCCCCACCAAGTCCAAAAAGTGTAACGCGCTTAATTAGCAGGCTGGTTATCGGAATCGGCCACCTAACGTCAAACTGGTAACGAGCCACCGAAGGGGATTACCCGTTTAAATTGACTTGCATAACCGCCGCAGTTGCCAGAGAGAGAGAGAGAGAGGGAGAGGGAGAGAGGGTGTTGAAGTGGAACGAGGAAAAAGAGGGAGAGGAGAAGAGAACCGCCTCCGCCCCCTGGTGGAGTCCTGGTGGAAAGCCAGTAAAAACACGCATCTATTTCCATATAACAAGTTTATATATTACGCCGTCACCGCCAGCACGTAGTTACATTTGAATACGATGTCCTAAAGCCGAGAGCAAGCGGCTTGGATACATTGGATACCGTGGAGGGGTACACGAATTAGGTCCGAGGGAAGGAGACCTCCTCCCTCGTCGATCGTGTGCACTCCACCAATTGCAAAATGCAACTTGGCACGTTGAGCGAGTTGTAGGTTAACTTTGGGTAATTAGCGAGGGGGGCGCTCCTCCTTCGTTGGAATTTAAATTCCTTCGGACATCGTTCGATTTACGAGGCTTTTACGAGGCTGTAGCGAATCTCGAGGCGGAGGCGTCGATTCTTTTTTTCGGGGAGAAACGTTGGTTTTTATCGAAAGGGATGGAGAAATATAAATATTTCTAAAGCGCAAATATGCATCTTACTTTTTAATATAATTGTATTTTTAAATATCCTAAACATCGAATAAAAGTTTCATATGTGTAAGAGAGAAATTAGAGTAATTTCAACTGCGAAACGTGATTTCGCAGCACGCTGTTGCAAATGATCTACTTTACTCTTGTTTACCATTTATTTTAAGAAAAAAAGAATACGGTTAACAACGTTGAAACTTCTCCCGTTTCCATCTCCATACCATTTTTATTTTTTAAAATAAACGTTACGTTAGCCTCCTCTGCTCGACCAATTCGTACAAATTTGAATTTTCTAAACCAAATTTATATTTCAAATTTATATTTTCTAAATATAAAGAAAAGAAAAAATAGTTAATTCGAATTATTTTAAACTTATCCTAAAAATCCTAAAATTATCCCGCTAAAATACGCTTTCCCTCTTCCTCGCGTGTAATGATATACACGAAAAATTGCGTGAACTGCAATTTACGGAGTTCATCATCCTAGCCAGCCTGTCCGTAATCAGGATCGAAGCGCGATGAATCGAGGAAGGGGGAAGGGGAGCGATTGGCCCCCCCCTCGTTTCAATTACAAACAACACGAACGGGTCAAAGAACGTATCCGCGTTACACGCGGATATTTAATATACGGGCGGGCGAATTAATTATTATCAGGAAATTCCAGCGCCGCCTTATCGGTGATCGGCGAAATTATCGGCGGCGCTTGATTAAATATCCTCTTCTCTACAACGAATATACATATATATATATATGCATAGGAGGGACACGAAGAGCATAGGAGGGTGGATTCACGAGGATGGGGGAGGAGTGCAGCTCGAGGGTCACGGGTTGTTATTAGCGTTAAAACAAACGGCCGCAACGTAATTATCGGCCCCCGTG
>NW_006263619.1:213704-216873 GCF_000469605.1 Apis dorsata | reverse complement strand
GGTTAATGGCATCATCGCGCCAATTTCAAGGAGAAGTGGGGCGGGGGAGGGGGAGGGGAGGATTCAATGTATGCGCGGGCGATTCGATGTGGTGTATTCATAGGGGGATAAAAGCGGTTTGTTACAACGGCGAGGAGGAAATAATCTGGGCGGTGTGCAACGATTTTGTCATTAGTCGCGGGGACGTTCTCCATCCCTCGAAACGAAATGGAGCGCGAATTGTAAAGAGCGCGAAATGTTTAATCGTATTGTTTTAATAGTATTGAAAACCGTTCAATGGCTCATTGGTTTGGAAAATATGTTATGGTGGATGGATTGGCTGGCTCTTTTTCCTTCTTTTTTAATTTTGTAAATTACATTACAGAAATCTGGATGGAATTTGATGATTATAATTGGGAGGATTAATAAAGGTTGAAGCAAAATGCAAATTTTAACATAATATACGTATCATATAGGTAAAGAATAGTTTCGCAGATTTTTTTGAATATTTATTCTCACTGTTTTGTTTTCCTTTTTTCGCAATTTATTATTGTTGAGGAGAAAAATATTTTTTTAAGTTTCTTTAAAAATGGGAAACGTGTCACGTGTGACATATGTTGTTCCCCTATCCCCCTTTTAACAAAACAAAATAACATTTAGTTTTAGATTAGGACGAAGGATAATCTTCAGATATTCCGATATACAAATAAACGATTTCATACATTCATCAAGTATTTGATCGATTTTAAAAATCCCACAAATGTCGATATTTCAAGATTAACGCATCCTGAATCACCACAGAGTAATTTCATCGTTCAATAAATATTTATAAACAATTGTTATTACAAATAAAATTAAATCTCTAAATTTCCCGTTAAAAACATTCTAATTTTAAAAATAATTCAATAATACATTCCATTAATCATTCCATTAATTTCCCTCAAATATTCCAACGTATTTATAAAGAATTGTTATTACAAGCAATTAAACCATCTTTAAATTTCTCGTTAAAAACATCCTAATTTTAAAAATAATTCGATAATACACCGATCATTCCATTAATTTCCCTCAGATATTCCATTATTAATTCCATTATTCGAACTCTTGTCTCTCCATTTGTCTCTAATCCCAAAGTAACACGCGCAGATTCTCTCGCCCTATTCCAATTTTCAAATCGAGCCAAAACTGGCAAAACTCGTTGAAACAGGTAGGAAAATCGGAATCGGAGCAACAGCTCGTTAACAAAGTTAAATCCCCACGAATTCTCCACCTCTCCAGAAGCCGAACGAGTCACCTCGATAATAAACTTCACCTTTCCCGTATCAATCGTAAACCATACCTCTCTCTCTCTCTCCTCCCCCCTCCTTCCATCGAAGGATTAAATCCCCCCTCCCCCTGATAGGGAACAAGCTTCAACGAATCGGTTCGTGACCATCCTCCGATTTCTCGTAATGAATTACAACACGAGGCGACGGTGGCGACACACCCACTCGAGCGACGAATATCCCATCCCGCTATCGATTCAGGATCCCCGTGTAATAATCATCACGGAAACCATATTTAACATACCCCGCGCGCAACCTGTTAGAATCCTGCCACGTCTCTCCACCGATGATAATGAGGATTTTCAAATTATCCCGGGACATCGTTATGATGTTGGGGAGAATTAACGAAGGGAGAATCTTCGTGCGAACAGTTCCCTCGCCACGGTATGTATCAGGTTTGGGCGAGCGCAGAGTTACTAACGCAGACGCGAAAAGGAGGGGAAAGGAAAGAGAGAGAGAGAGAGAGAGAGAGATATTGAAAAAAGGAGGAGAGGAAGAGAGAGAGGAGAGGTCCAAGTCTCTCTGTACGATCAACGCTGCGGGAGTAGAGTAGATAGGTGCATCCTCCTGTTCCGAGTAAGAGTCGATAGATTGGACTTACTTCGTCTCTGCCTGTTTATGCCTGCTCTTTCTTTTATTTTCGTCCATCCTCCCCTTCCGTCTCTCTTTCGATGCCTCTTCTACGTGGCCTACGTTTGGCCTCTTCAAATGAATGGTATAACATTAAGCGCATCGAGGGGAGGGAGGAGGAGGGATGCGAGGAGGAAATTCTGAGGAGATACGATGAATCGGTGGGGAAGAGGTTCCCAGGTTGAAAAGTTTGTGTATTTTTATATGCTGATATGGATGATGATTTACCACGAGAATGTGAATAATTTGAATTATGAATCGTGTTTTTGGGAATTTTTTAATGGCTATTGTATAAGAAAGCGAGAAATTTAATTAAGGTAAGTTAAATAAGGAAGAGAATTAAGTTTCGATATCATGGTGATACATGGACAAGTGTTTTTGCGGTGGAAAAACTTGAAATACTTGGATTAATTACATGGAATTATATACCAAGCTAAACTGAAAAAGGTAAAAAGAGAAAATAAATTGAGGATAAAATGAGCGATCATGAACTGACACGGGTATACCGCAAGCAGTATCAATACTCCTGTATCTCGATATAAAAATAATATCTATTTCTTCGAATTCTTAATTCCACCAAGAAATATATTGAAATATTGTTAGAGATTCTAATTTAAAATCGAATAAAAGCATTATCACAAACGTGATAATTAAACTTTTGTTATTTAAACCACCCTCCTATATTTATCCCTTTGCCAAATAAACGTAATCGAATTATCAACACGATTGCAACACGATTTGAATTTTACTTTCCATTATTCCATTAAAAAATTAATAAATTAATAAAAACAAATATCTCTTCACATACTGATATTCTACTACGATTCCTCCTCTTTAAGAAACAAATAACAGCACATACAAAATCCAAACTTTTATTTCAAAAAAAGAAAAAAAAAAAAACTCCTCTTCGAGACATCGATGCTTCCGCTCCTGGCCTCGAAAGTGAGATCTTGTCCGGCCACGTGACCGAAATGGCCGATGTCGAATTAGTTACGTAACGCGAAAGAGGCGAGTGATTTACGGGTCCACCACCAGGCTATAGCGCTGCTTCCAACCGCGAGTTTCTCTCCTCTCTCTCTCTCTCCCTCCGACCGCTCTTCGTATCTTTCTCCTTGCATCGTTCCACTCACACTCCGCGCTACTTCCTCTTCTCCACGGCCGGTTTCTCGCGGTTGCGGCCTTGCAATGCTGCAGGAAGGCCCAACTCCCCTCGTCTCCCCTCTCCCCTTCGCCCT
>NW_006263619.1:210038-213312 GCF_000469605.1 Apis dorsata | reverse complement strand
GTTCAGTGGCAGCAGCAGCGGCAGCGGAGAGCCTTCCAAGGGAGGAGTGAGGAGGAGGAGGAGGAGGAGGAGGAGATGGCTGTTGCAGCAGCGCTGGTTCACCTCGTACTACGAGGACGAGACATTGGCCTACCACGCTCGACCTTGCCAGTTCGTTACTCTTTCCCGCTTCTCTTATGCATTATACACGGCTATCCGGCTTACGTCCGTGTACATCTCCTCCTCCCTCCCCTCCCCACCGTATCCCCCCTCGTGCCTTCTCTTCCTTCTTCCAGCCTCGTCGCTCTTCCCAGTTGCACCGGCTCTCCCTCCTTTCCCCACTCTATTTCGATCGTACCACCCTCCTTCTGCTCGCCACTTCTGCACCCATCTTCCCGATCCGGCTTTCTTTTTATATATATATATAGTATATATAAAAGTAACATACGTACATCTTCCTCCATCCATCTCTTTCCTCTTCCCTACATCTGTCCCTCCTCGCCTTCCAAAGGTTGGAAGAAAAGCACGCGTAAGCCGCTTCGTCATCGCGCGGACTCATTTATCGCGGCTGCGTTTCCCTCGAGCGACGATGCTGCAGAAGGAGCGTATGAGAGAGAGGGAGAGAGAGTCAAGGGGGAATACTCTTGGCGAATTATAATTAATTAAACAACAGTGGGCTGTGATAATATGTCGGGGACCATCGAGCTTCGTTAACGCAGCCGAATCGACGAGCCTCCACGGGGCTATAAATTTTCGCAAATTGCTAACGATCGAGGGTTAAAAAGCCAGTTCTGGGGAAATCGGTTTCTTGTTGGGGATTCGATTAAAAAGAATGGGGAGAGGTGGAGAGAGGGCGCGATTTAATTTTGCACCATGCCAGTACACATCGTATTAATCCATATTCTGCTTTTAAATTTGATCTGCTTAAAGAAGCTTTAACCATTCCCTTTGCAAGATTATAACTTGTTGTAACATAGTTTGTAACATAGCGTAGAGCTTCTTTGTACAATCGAATATCATTAAAGAAGTTGTTGATAGATACCCTTGTATAACTCGATTATAAAATGTGTAAACTAATTCAATTTCCTTGACATAATCATAAATCTTCCGACAAAAATATCCTCCCCAATAATACCGCGAAATTTTCCAAAGATTTGCGACACGTTTAATGCAAATTAAACACGAGTGAACGTAGAAGCAACGAAGAACAGAGAGAGAAAGAGAGAGGATTCGATTGGATACTGTTTCTCGCGCGATCGGGTACGATCTGCACGTACACGAGGCGATAGCCGAGAATAATCGGGACGAATGTTTCGTTTAGTCGATCGAATTCCTGTGGCTTCAGGGAAAAAAGGGGAGGGGGATACGTCGAACGGTCGAAATTTTTCTTCCGACCGTACTCCACGTCAAATTGTGAGTCGATATCCGGTCGGCTCTGCTCCCCTCCCGAATAGGCAGCGCCTATTTCAGAGATATATCCGCACGAGCGAGGCGAACCTCGCTTGTGGTACGTTGAACCCAACCGCCTTCGTGGCGCAACGTCGAACGCATCCTATGCTTATAAACCGTAACGACACGTGGAACTAACTGGACCTCGCCTCGAGCTCATCTACACCCGCCGGCATCCGAGTCTCTTTCATATCCACCGCTTCCGCCAACTTTGTTTGGACATTGTGCGCCGTGATATTTCGCACCCTGCGAAAGTGATTAAAAGTCGTTGTCACGGGAAGAAAGAAGGGATTGGAAGGGATTGGTCTTGATTGGTAGGAGTAGAGTAGTGTGATAGTTTTCGAGGAATCGAGGGGTTCGGTTTAGGGGTTGGTGAACTGGTTTCTGTGAACGATCGCTGAGCTAATCTTCTTGCTTCGAGCCTGCCAAGGATAGGCGATAAAATTATGTTCGACGAGGTTGAGAAGAGGTGTTTAAACGGGAGAAGTCTTGATGAAGTTTATGATGTTTTTCTTCGATTTCTTGATTTTTTTTTTTTTTTATATGGTTTGAATAAATTGAGGATATAAAAGTATATGGCTTTTGATGATATAAAGAAAAGGATGGGTAATGTAGAGAATCTTGACAAACATGCGTCGAAAGATGTAAATATTGTTATTACTAATTAAGTTTTAAAGTTTTTTTTTTTTTTGTTTCGGTTAAAGGGAATGACTTGTTATTTTGAAGTAAATATGAAAAAACAGGAGGGATTTTTTTAATCTTTTTTTTTTTTTTTTTTTATATGGGTTGAATAAATTGAGGATATAAAAGTATATGGCTTTTGATGAGATAAAGAAAAGGATGGGTAATGGAGAGAATCTTGACAAACATGCGGCGAAAGATGTAAATATTTTTATTACTAATTAAATTTTAAAGTTTTTTTTTTTTTTGTTTCGGTTAAAGCGAATGACTTGCTCATTTGAAGTTAATATGCATAAACAGGAAGGATTATCTTAATATTTTTTTTTTTCTTTTTCTGGTTATAAAAGTTGAATATTCCCTTTCATTTCCTGAAATGAGCAAATTTTTCTTGCTTCAAAGGAAACAAGAAGTTGTTTATAACTTTGAAAATGTTAATTTTTTAACGTAAATTTATTTTTTCTCTCTGTTTATTTAGAGAGTCATATTCTGAATGTTATGATATTTTCTGTCATTCTCAACGATACTAATTTAATAATAAAATTTCGCGAAATTTCGATATATTTCTCGTATATTGATCATAGAAAAATTTTTTTAATTCATCATAGCAACAAGAAGCAAATTTAAAAAATTCTTTTGACTCTGCAAAAAAATTCAAAAAGTAGAAAAAGAGATAACATCGAAACCATCCTCTTTTGTAATTCAAATATTAAAAATGATAATAACAATAATATATATTCATAAAAAAAAAAAATAATCACAGATGAAAATATATCTATATTCGAAATTTCAAAATAATTGAAAGAGAAAAGGAAAGAAAAAAGTAGATATTCATAGTATCCATCATTTGTATTTAAATATTAAAATCTTATATTTTCATGTAAGAATAATTGATAATCAAGCCCATGTATCTTCTCCGATGTTCCGAGCATCAAAAATAGTCGAAGCCGATTTTAATTAAAACTTTTCCAACGAGAACGTAAATCCACGTTGTACATTCGGGAAATTAAAACGACTGTAAATAACCGGTGTACAGATTTATTATTCCTCTTGGAAGCCAGGAATCCTTGTATCAGCAAGCCGGCTAATCGTCCCGTTCGATATCAGCTATTTTCTAATCAACTTTTCCTAATCAAAAAATTAACACGATCCATCCCTTCCATCCGTT
>NW_006263619.1:208548-209954 GCF_000469605.1 Apis dorsata | reverse complement strand
AAAAAAAAAAAAAAAAAAAAAAAAAAGAAAAGAAAAGAAAGAAGAGTCCCGAAAAAGATGGAACGAATCTGAAATATCTGGAAAAAAAAAAAGAGAAAAAAAAGAAAGAGCAGGAATAAAGCAGCCCCGATCATTTGAGTGGAAAAGTTTTGCAGAATGAAAATTTGATCGATTACTACTAAGCAAATACAGCGAAGCAATGCATCATCGTTTCGAAGTGAACACTTTGATCAATCGTGGTGCAGTCGAGTGTTTCCATACTGCATCCCCGGTATCCTCCTCCTCGCTCGGTGTTCCCGATGCACAACAAGTTCAAAGTACTTTTGAAGCGCTATCTGCAATTCGAATTTCAATTTAAAATCGAAACCCTGCAGCTAGATGCACGGGACTATTGTTAGTCGGCGTAACAAGCCTCTGTGATCCAAGCCAAAAGCTACTTTCTTACAACCGAATCATTCGTGCATCCAGATTATACTTCCCTATTCATCCTTATTTAACCCCCTCCCCCCTCTCAAATGTTGCATGCGTTTCGAAAGTGTGTCATCGGCTATGGTAAATAAAGTACCCCTTTCTTTCTCGGAAATCGACCTCTGCTTCTGTAACTTTTCATTCGAAGCTAAAATTCCAAAATATTTTTCCCTTTTCTTCAACAAAAACTGGCGATAAGATTCTTCTTGTCAAATTATCCAACTTTGATCGTCTATTTTCCATAAATAAAAAAATTAGAAACTTGATGATATAATATAATCTAGATATAATTTGCTTGAAAAATAACTAAATATAATTTCTGTATAGCAATGAATTTTCGAGATTTTATAAAAATTATTTTTACATTTCGTGATAAATCTTTGTCTAAATCTTAAATCTATTTAACACGAATGAAAAGATAAAATTATCTCGGATGCAAACTTGTTTATACGTTGGTTTAATTTCAGTAAAGAGGATAGTTTCGTATAACGATCTTAAAATTCAGGTTTTAAAGGGTACACGCGGTATTTTAGCAATTAGGCTAATAAGTGCTTTAAATAAAAGTATTCAAATACACTATGTTGAAATACACCGTGAGTACAAGTGAGGTTTCACGTATCATTAAACCGATTTCAGTCCGAGGTATATTTTCAAACTCGATTCATTCTAATGGGAGATTTATGCACGGCAGATAGCAAGTCTGATATTACAGGGATGTTTACAACCGAGACGGAGAGACGCGAAACATTAGGAATACGGTCTAATTAGAAAGATATTTCAATTACATCGTTGTCTGCTGCATCCCGATATATAATTGTGGCGATGTTATAGCTTCTACTAGGGACTTTTTTTTTAGGGACTTTCGGAGAAAACCGATGTGGCGAGCAAGGGAACATTTGATGTTAATTATATTATAAATAGAATTACGTTAAACAGCT
>NW_006263619.1:200096-208298 GCF_000469605.1 Apis dorsata | reverse complement strand
TTTTTTTTTTTTTTTTTTTTTGATGAGAATTATTAAAAGAATTACATTTTTGGAAAGATGAACGATATTAATATTGCAATTTAATTGTTATTTGTCCTCGATACGTTATCGAGAGCGTAATATAACTAATAAGGAATCGATTTAGTTCAAGTTTTCAATGAAGTTTTCTAGATATTGGAAGGGGGAGAGATCAAGATAATCGTAAGAAATTGGATGAAATATGAGGACGCTGGATTAATGAAACGATTTCTTGGGACACGAAATGCGCACCCATCACTGGCCAAGCGGAATGAAGAGATTCTCAAAGAAATAACGAAGATATTGGCTTCTCTTCCTTTTGTCTTAAAGGCAAAAATACGAAGGAGATTTATAGGCGCGTCGGGAAACAAGTTTGATGTTTAGCTCGCGGAATTTCAACTATGAGATGACTTTGAAACGCTACAATTAAACGGATAATAAATTAGAAAAATTAGAAAATACAAGGATATTGTAACGCTGTTATAATAAAATGATTATCGAACAATTAAAAAAAAAAAAAAACAGAAATATAATATTACATTGTTATAATTATTTTTCATATCTGTCAAAAATGTAATCCAATATCTCATGTTTGAAAGATATTATTAAAATTATAAAATTCTTTTCATTAAAAAAAAAAAAAATAATAATAATAATAAATTTTTACAATTCCATAGATTTGAAAAAATTGAAAATTATCTCTTATCAAAAGAAATTCTTACTTACATCTCCTTCCTATCTCTCCCTTTAATTTCCTCTTCCCGTTTGATCCGAGCAGTAAACCTGGCCCTTTATGCACTCTTACGAAGATGGATCACCGTTTCAAGGGGATATTAATGTATGAACAGCAGTCATACCCTGGGACGCGAACCAGAGAGGGATTGTTTATAGAGGCTACCATAACGTCGAAACAGCTTTGACACGATGATTATTCCCTTGCTCAGCGTTCCGGTCATGAACCACAATGGATTACCGATAAAAGGTAATCGTTGGAGAGTGACAATTGGTCGAATGAAATGGAGCCGTCTAGTTAGTCAAGATCAAATCTTGTGACCATTCATTATATTTCCAGTTATATCTATCGTTGGCTTGAGTTGGATTAACTTTGGTTATATATTAGTATTAGCAGTAGTAAACTAAGATCATTGAACGAGTTATACTTTGGAATAATAAACGGAATATGAATATTTTAATATGTATATATAGAGAAACGTTGATTACAATTATATCGATAAATTTAAGTCTGATAAATCGGTGGTCGATTAGCGGTTATCGATTATCCAACCGTAGGTTGTAATTAAAATAAAACGTGAATAAGGTATTAAACTCGATAGATTTTAACAGGAATTGAATAATAAATATGTGTACAACTTTCAACGAGAATTTCGATGATCGGATTATCGGAAAACTTGATGAATCCGAAACAAATCAATCTTATCCAAATAATCCATGCATGCACGTTTCTGTATTTAAATTTTGCAATAGTTGAAAACAGTTATTTGCTACCTATTTATCCGACATTCTCGCGCCTTTCCTCTTTTTCTGATAATTAAACATTTCGCTACTTAATTACGATCCAATTACACTCCAATTATTTTCGTTAATTATAGACCAACTACGAAGTTCTTTTCATCAATTCAATAGACACCAAAATGAACTCGGCATAATTATTTTACACGAAGTATCATCAAGTTCTCTTCGAATTTTATTATCAATTCATAAAAAAAAAAAAATAATAATCGCGTCAAATTAATCGAAGCCAATTAAAATTTTCGTCGATCAATAAAACGTGAATCGTGCAAACTCGAGCTTCTACCATACGTATCCACGGAGGAGGGGCATAAACCTGAAAACCGAGCACCAGAGCACTCGCCTATTTTTCCGGATCGTAACAATAGCCACGATCTGCGCCCGACGATAATTTTCAAGCGGCACGCTCGATATCATCTCACCGCGCGCTTTCAGTCACGAACCACCTCCTTCTGTGATCCTTCTGGAACAGAAGGAGAGAAAGAAACCGATCTTTCTTTCGCCGTGCACCGATTGATTCCTCCCTCTCTACGTCCGCGGGAACAGTTGGCCTTACCCGCTGCCACTTAACGAGCACCTACACACCACCATCTCCACCGAGCTTTCCACCGAGGATCGCGATGACTTATCAAATATATTCGATCGGCCCGTCCATTCCCGGACGTTTACCCCTGTATTTTCATATACGTGACTCGTCTCGACCGCATGATACACCATATTTTGCATATTTCTCCTCGATCCACCTCCCGTTTTGACGCAATGGAATATCCATGGTGGATCTTTCAACTTCTCCTCAAAATCACAGATATTAATTATTTTTATTTAGAGTGATAGGATATTAATTATTATTTTCATTTTTTCATTTAGAGCGATAGGATATTATAATAGGACGAGATAGATGGTGTCAATATTTCTGTTATTCAATTCAATTTTGTTACCAAATAATTATAGCTTATTTTCATTTTACGTCGAATATAAAGTCGTGGAGAACGATTGAACATATACAGGGAATTAATAATTCAGGTTTTCCGCGTATAGGGCGAGGATTACTATGACATATTACATTCCAGGGTCGGAATTATTAAATGGCCCTGAATAGAGGCATACCCGGACATTTTCACGGGTAGTTGTGCACATCGAATTCACTTTGTCGATCGAACCGGCGAATCTCTCCCACCCTTCCCTGGCCTTCGTGGATTGTACAGTGTACACCGTGTACACCGCATCCAAGTCCCGCAGAATGCCGACGTACACCGCTTATTAATGATGGAACGTCGCGTCCCGAATATTTACTTTCGACCACAATGTGAACAGATCAAAACGTCGTAATGCGTTCGACCGTGCGATTATTGTTTATCCAGGATATTACGTTTAATTTCTGTTGCCATACACGCGTCGAAATAAATTAAGTTCACCCGGCCCGCTTCGTTCACCGCGATTTGCGGCCATCCGATAATTCCTATCTATTTATTGTTAACGGCGATGTTCCTGTCCTGTCCGATTAATCATAATTTCGCGAAATTAAAATAAATTGGAGAAAAAAAGAATGGAGTGTATTCGAAAAAAAATTTTAATTTTAAAAGGTTATTGGAATTAGGGGAGGAAAATTTTTTGAAGAAGAAATATAATTATCTGATGATTTTGTTTATTATATAGTAGTTGTTATTATGTTTGGTGTGAAATGAATGAATTGAATAAATTTTGTTTAAGTCAGAGTAACAAGAAGATTATTAAATAGGTATTTAAAGCTTATTATGGAAGCTTATGAAAATAGATGAAAAATTCTTCTTTTATAACAGGATATTTTATTTCAGAAAGATTGCAGAAGTTTAATATCCGCATTTATTTATATCACAGGAAGAATAATAACGACGATATTTTTGTCTCTTAATCTCTAAATCTCTTATCAATCTTTCCCTGTGACAAAGATTATATTAAAATAGACGTTTCTCTGTTAAAAATATCGTATCGTGTTTAAATATCTTTCTCAATATTCAGAAATCTAAGAAATTATTTAAAACGCGTGTTATAATTAACATTAAGAAGATTGAAATGAAATCAAATTGTTTTCACGCACGTTGCATTTTATTTAAAACCAATATTTTATTAAATATACATATATATATTTCTTAAATCTTTATTGATCCAAATTTCAAATTTCATTTGACAGGTTATTAAAATCCCTTTAAAATAGTATTAAGAGCTTAAATACAATATGCACTCTATGTAATTATCAATAATTTGTATGCACGTTTAAAATTTAATATTCAGTTTAATTATCTAGATATATGCCCTGTATATCATTTAAAATTTAATCACAAAGCAAACGTCAATTATTTAATTAATTAAAAACAGGATTAATTATTGTATTAATGTAACTACAGAGAACATCAACCCCAAATATATTATTCCTAATAGACTAGATATACATAATCAAGCGTAACATGCTTGTCGCTGTATAATAACACACTTGAACTTAACTCGCAATAACAATGTCAAGTCCACTTGATGTAACTCGACCCCAATATATCTGTACATTAATTAATCTATAATTAATTTGAAGATGCATGTTATACATAGATAATTAGTTTGAATTTCTTAAGTAAGTAACTAAGTAATATGTTTGAAAATTTGTTTAAAATATAACTATTTATATAAATATTTTAAAATATATTTGAAATAAAATTTGTATAATATATAAAAAAATAGAAAATTAGTGTTTAATTTGCCATTATATAACTGATGCATTAATATAAAAAGAAATTACTTTTCTAAAAAAAAAAAAAGAATTCAAAATGCAATTATCTGAACATTTCACGTATTTAATACACATTTAAAGTTTTTTTTCTTACATTATTACAAAAGTTACATTTACAAAAAGCATTGAAATTTCACAGAATTCATTTCACATTTTCAAAGAGATAACCAGCCAAAAATAATTTGCATCAATCTCAATACTCTAATAATATTAATCACGTTAGATATTATCTTAATACGCAATTTGTAATCATTTGTAATCGATTTTATCTACAAAGATACACTCGAATACACTCTCCCCAGATCCATTGTAAATCACCATTGAAATACTCCTTTACATCGTCCTCTACATCGAAACAGCGCATTTATTACTTCACTTTCCCCGCCGATACATTGAATGAAACACCCGGCGGAAGTCGTGAAAAAGAAAAAAGAAAAAAGAAAAAAAAAAAACACGAAACTCAGTCGTCTTACATTTGCCACGAGCCATTTCCTCTCATCTTTACGTTTACCTTGGATTCGTATCGGTACACGGATTAACGATGATCTTCCTTAACGTTCCAAGTGTACAACGGCTATTATCATATCGCACGCCGGTGCACGGAACGTTAAACATACAAATGATTTTATTTCCGGTTACTACTATTTCTCAGTAACAGGTAATAAACGTTACCCTTTATCGTTACCCCCCTCCCTTTAAACACCCTACGGCCACTCATGGCCAGAATGCAAATGACACTTTGCATGCACCGTTCGACTCACTATCGGTATATATTACGTGCAATAAAACTGTTATCACGGTCGGCAAATCTTGGATTCCGTTCGAAAAATTTTAAGGGGGCATTATTCACGAGGAGAAATGATACGTAGGGGATATCGTATACACCATACGGGCACCGACTGTTATTATTCAATACCTTGGTATCTTGGAACGTTCTATTAATCGAATCCGTTCCAAAGGAGTTCATATATTTCTCTGATACGTAATATGTAAGATTCTACGTTCGATGAGAATGTTATATGAAATTATCGTAAAATATTTTGCAATTTTTTTTCAAATAATTAGAAAAATTGAAATAGATATATGAACTTATTTCTGTTTCTTCCCTGTTCAAAATAGTATTTATTTTCTTCAAGTTTAAACTTGGAAAATATATAAAAGTAATGAAATTGATGAAATGAGAATTATAAATATAAATTTAATAATATACATTTTCAAACTTCAGAAATACACGAAAAAGTAGATTCAAATATTTTTCTAATTCGATTAGAAATATTTTTGCTTTTGATGTGAATGGTCTATCTAAAGTATATAACTTTTGAATTAATTTCTGAATTATATGCAATATGAAAAATTGTGAAAAAGTTGCATAAAAGACAAATTATAAAATTTATACTGATATAAAAGCGAATTTTCTATATGTGAAATAATTAAATTTTTTCATGGAAAAATTATATCAATAATAGATATATTAATAATTTTGATACATTCCAAATGTTGATTAAATCATTAGTCATCCATCGAAATGATTGATATCAGTAAGAATATTTATCAGAATATTGATTATGGTTCACATTGAATTTCTATTTCATGCACCATAAATTATACATCCATCTTTTGAGTATCAGTCAATCTCGATGTAACTTCATTCTGGTGATCATGCAAATATTGATGCAAATATCGATGATCCTCGATTCTAAATTATGAATAACACATAGAATCATATTGAAATAACAATATTCGTTTTGATAAATATTTTCTAATAAACATAGCTATTATTGGAAATCGAATTTAAATATATTCAATCAAGAACCAAGTATAAAGTATAAAATAATATACTTGTACTGTAATGCATATTATTTTCTAAATATTAGGCTTCAAATAAAAAGACTTTACTTCATGTTTTCGTATTATTCTTCTTATCAACTGAAAATTGGATTTCTGATAAAGCATATTTTTTTAAATTCTAATATAGATCAACAAGAGTTTTAAAATTAAACTTTTCAAATTATTTTCTTAAATAATAAATTACGAATAAATATATCAACTTTTAAAATAACTGGATCAATAAAATTCTTCAATAATTACATCTCATAGATCTTATTAATATTAACATTCATTCTAAAATGTAAAATAAAATAAAATAAAAAACAAAATTCAAAGCAACAAATCTTCTTATATATTAATTCATGTATCATCCAATATCAATATCGTGTACACGTACAACCTTTCAACATATCATTAATATTTTACCGCGTACAGATATCCCTCGCCATTTGTCAACTCGAAATAAATGAAAATATTCACGCAACTCTCATAACCATAGATCAACTTCAAAACGCATCATTTCATTATAAACGAACGCAGGCGATAGATCTGAATTTAGAAAGCGTTTGTACGGTACATTTATTTGTGGAGCTGAGCCAATCAAATCCTATGTATCACCTCAACACGCGTCGGGTTTTAACAAGTGTCGATTCATCGACGAGTGGGACACGTGCACGATAGGTAAATAGATACGGAATCGTGCGCGACGAATTCTATATGAGGGGCGTTATTTAGCCTTGTATTAGCCGCGTGATTGTACGAATGTTCAAATATAACCACGTGTCATTACTGTCCTCCTCAGTGAGTGGAATACTGGAGAGGAAAGGAAAATACTGATTGAAACAAATTATTTGGGCAAAATGTGTGTGTTTATATCTGATCGATTCATTGAGGACACATTGGAACACAGCGAAATAATTTTATTATGTACACGTATGATTATTTGTAATTATCATCACAATGAAAGATAAATATGGATAGAAAATTTTTTGGACAATGTGGTTTCGTTTTAATAAAAACAGATACGATTCGTGTTATATGGTTTTGGATTTTTAGAATTCACTTATTTATATAAATAAAATTTCTTTGGTAAAAATTTGAGAATACATTTCCAGGAATTTAATGAAATTTATTTTTATATCAGTATATTATTTTATTGTTAGTTATTAAAAAAAAAAAGAAGAAATTTAATATTGGAAAAAAATATCGAGGAAAGTTTTGAAATTATATAATTATGTTTATTAAGTGAAAAAAGAAAAAAAAAAAAGTTTTTGAATGTTACTTTGATATAAGGGCTTTAATGAGTTAACTTTTATGAATTAAAGTTGCGCATAAAAGTTTTTCTTTTCGAAGTTTGTCATTAAATTTTGCGCTACTGTTGTTTGTTAGAAAAAGTAACTATAATGAAGTGGAAATTACTTTTTTTTTTTTTATAAAAAAATGTAATGTTTCGAGGGAAATGAATCTCATTTCGAGAAAATATTTTATATATATACCAACAATCTGTAGAACATTTTATACGATTAAAATTTTAATGTAAGTAATCTTGGATCACGTAATAATAATTAATTACTCCACAAAATATATTTCCCTTTCTGCTCTGCCATCTTTCTTAACAATAGAAAAACTATTTCTACCTATTTTTTTCTACCTATGTTCACCTATTACAGTAACATTGGTCATAGATGACTCAGGATCACCCATCCATATCGGTGTTAATCGGTTGGCCGTTCAAGAATTAACTGAATTCTACCTGAACTCTATCTGAACGACAGTCAAACTGTCAGATAAATTATTATTACACAATCTATTATATTATTCATTATTTAACAATAAAACATACACTTTATTCCACTTGCTCATCCTCACAATCCTCGATAACTCTCGCATCGATCAAATTTTTATCAAACAATTTCAGTATCTTGTAACAAGTTCCATGTAAAAATTTCTCAAATAGGGTAAACAAATTTAAACATAGGCTGAGATAAAAGAATCGAAACTTATGTAACGACACCCTGAAGGAAGAAGAAGGGGAGGGAGGGGGTAAAAAAGCGGAGTGGCCTCGCGTC
>NW_006263619.1:190694-199884 GCF_000469605.1 Apis dorsata | reverse complement strand
GGGAGGAGAGGGAGAAACGAAACGGGTGAGGAGCACGTGTCGACCGGTGGAGGACGTGGAAGAAGAAGAAGAAGAAGAAGAAGAAGCATGGTAGATCAGTCACGATCGAGGAACATCGTAACCCGCTCGAGGAAATAATATCGCGAGGCTAACGGCGTAAGAAAGGTTATTACGCTTCGGTGAAAAAAAAAAAAAAAAAAAAAGAAAAAGAAAGAAAAAAGAAAAAAAAAAAAAAGATCGAGGCGGCATTAAATTTAATTTCTCGCCTCGGAGGAACTTTATGTACGTGTACGGTTCTCTTGCTCTTGTACAAAGGTGTTTCTTTGTCATTAGTGGCCGACGAATCTTCTCGTCCTCGGAGCTTTTCGTTGTCGAGGAAGAAATTCTTCTTCTTCTTCTTCTTCTTCTTTCTCTTCTTACCCCCCCAATGTTTCTTTCGAAATGCGAAATCTTATTGCTTGTTATGTAAAATGTCTTGATTGAAAGTTCCGTCGATGGATTTTCTAGGTGAAAATAATGTAATTGTTGCGTGAAATTTTATAATTAATTTGGTTTATCGATGCATTTTCTTAAGTATGTTCAATCATGAAATAATAAAATTATTAATTTATTAGATTGTCAATGTATACGTTGATAGTTGTTTAAAATAAATATGATTGATATCAAAATAAGAAAATTTAATAAAATAATTCCGTACAAACAATTTTTTAAGCAAGATTTTTGGAGTTGGTTTAAAAGTCATTTTTTTTTAAACGGAATGCTTTCGTTTTTTGTAATTAAAGAATGGGAGAGAAAACTGATCTGTAAATAATTAAAAAAAAGATTTTATGAAAGATTTTTATATAAAAATGGACAAAAAAGCTCTTATATTTTTTCTCTTATGCGATTATAATGGATGAAATTTCTACAGATTAACATTTTAATTACATTAATTAAAAAAATCGATTCTATTTCTGCGAAACGAAATATGATAATTTAAATAAAAATATAATAATAATCTCTATTATTTAAGAAAAAAAAATTAGCTAGTATCGTTAATCGTTAACTGATACTTGTGCCTACTATTACATCTATCGACTTCGAATATTAAATTCTCGAATAATATATATCAAATCCTCCACAGGAAAAATTAATTTTTTTTTTATCATTTCAATTTTGATAACGAGCTATGAAAAATATCCATATATATCTCCATACGGTATATTCTCAATATGAAATATGGAAATTGATAATATCCTCCCCCCAAAATTGACCAACAGTTATACCGTATTCACAAACTTGTAACCAAGTAATAAATCAGAAGCCACTTTGCGCGCTTATAACAAAGTAATGGCTGTTGTATAACGGGTCTGTAATGCCGATCGCACCTGATCGTACACGATAGCTCTCCAACAAGCAATAAATTCAAATACGAAACAGTTAAATTATCTTAAAACACTTTTCCACACATTGCCGATATATTATATTTTAGATAACAAATAAAAAAAAAAGGAAGGATCGAGATAGAAAAATTTATCGTTCACGTAATTCTGAAAAATATATCTTTCGATCTAAATTTATCATATTTATAGCAAAGAATCTTTTTTCCTTTCCTTCTTCTTTATCGTCCGACAAATATCTGAAAAATATTTATTTCCACATCCTTTAGCAAACCTTCCATCTATATTCTATCTGTTTTCCATTTGTTTTAATAACAATAATCACGTTATTACACACGCTCAAAGAGGCTATAGCTCTTGGATCAGAATAGCGATCGTTACATTCGCTTTAAAACGTTTGCATTAGTGCAACGCTTTGTTACAGTACACACTTGAAGCCCTTGAGAAGGGTCGATTTTAATGGAACAACGTGCATGAAGGAAGCCAACGTGTGGTGAGCTCGGGTTTACCGAGCACTGTCAAGGGGAATGTGAACTTGCACACGGTTGAAAGCAAATAAAGACATGTTTCCATGTCACGTGTCTGTTCTAAAGAAGTATGCGTATAAAATGTGCTTGCTCCCTCTGTAGAGATTATAAATTTCTTCTTCCTCACGCGACAATGCAACGCGTATTTATTTCTATACACGATGTACCTTCATGTTTATTTCGCTTTACACTATCCTTATTGCAACTCTGTTCAACACGTCTCTTTGAACGTTTATTCTCCGTTCAATCGTGCTTCCTTCTAATTTTTCGTTTCAATTTTGTAACTTGAAACTTTTCATTGAAAGGTAGTAATATTTATAAGATTTTTTTTTCTTTTTAAAAATTATTAAAATTCTTATGGATTGCTAATTTGTAAAATTGTTTCTTCTTGATTTTTGATGAATATAATTTTTAAGAATGAAATAATATTTGCGTAATCAAAAATTGAAAAGAATTGTAAAAAGATTATAGGGTTGAGAGGGTAAAGTCTAACGGTATATCTGATTTCGAGAAAAATAATTCATGAATATCTTTAGATATTACCTAAGTTATTCCAAGCGTGTTTAGAAACGTTTCTTCAACGTGTTTACTAACATACTGGTTATCCTGAATATCTTACCATACTATTAGTTCGATGGAAAGGTAACTACTAGTATTCTATGAACGAGATGATATTATCATAAGACTACGTTCGACTTATCTCCTTAATCCTTCTAGGAATTCTACTTACTGTAGGTTTCACTGAACACAAATTATAACAACATCACCAAAAATGAAAGAAATGAAACAGAAAGCTATATTAAATTAATAACCCTTAACGTAAAATTGATTCAAAAATCATATTGTTGAATGAAATATTAATTCATTACTTTCTTACTTGAAACATAAACTACGTAGAATAAAAAAATTTTTTTAAAAATTAACAACGAGATCGATTCTACGATTCTAAATTCAACCAAAAATGAAAGAAATGAAACAGAAAGCTATATTAAATTAATAATTCTATATAAAATTGATTCCAATTCGATGGATATTTTATTTAAAAAAAAATCATATTGTTGAATGAAACATTAATTATTATTTTCTTCTTGAAACATAAACTACGTAGAATAAGAAAAATTTTTTAAAAATTAACAACGAGATCGATTCTACGACCATTCTAAGTCCATACAAAAATACTTTCACGAGTCACAATAAAAAAAAAAAAGAAAAAAAAAAACGAGAGTATCCCTCGTTTACCCCGGGATACCATATTATCTAATCGAGTTTACGGTGTTGGCTGCTTATAACTTATGACTTAATCCAGCGTTACGTGGCAAAGCGAGGGTCGTAATGATCCCTATGCTATACACACCCACCTCCATTGGAGCACGCAGCATATAATGCATGAGAATCGAGCGTATAAAGGGTATGCGTTACGTAAAGTGCGCGGTGGTCGACGATATCGATCTTTGTTTCGATCGAATCTCACGGTTTCTCAACAAGCCTCCTCGAACTCGCCTCGAACAGACGCGGGTATCTTTGGTTAAGATAGGGGCATGTCGAAACCCTCGATGCTCGCGTGCCCTGTGGCTAGGCAACTCGCTAAACCTCTCTTCGTAATTCGACGATTGACGATAAGGAATCGAGAGGGAGCGAGAGAGAGAAAGAGAGAGAGATACGGATGTAAAACCGATCTCCTCTCTCTACGAGTATCCCATCCGAAACTCCTTATTGCACGATACCAACGAGATCCGAGGGAAAAGGGAAGAAAAATGCGTTCTTAAGGTGGGATTTCTTCTATAAGTGCTCGTATCTTGAGAAACAACGGAGAAACGTGCTTCTGGTTTCCTATAAGCGTTTTTCAACTGTTGCATTCGATACATTGTGTGTTGTATCGAAGGGGAAAGAAGGAATGATACTTTATGGCTTAATGCTGCTTCTTTTTGTGTCTTTCTATTAAAGGATATTTAACGAGAAAGTAAAATATAATAAATAAAAATAATTATTTAATGAGAAAGTAAAATATCGTGGAATTTTTATCATTCAATATTTTTTTGATAAAGTATTAATTGTATAGCGAGCATACATGATTTTTAATTCTGTTTAATTTAATAAATTATTAAGTCGAACTTGTTATGATGATTCACAATTAAATATTGTGATAAATGTTGAATACGAATTTGTCTTGCTGAGAATTGAATAGAAATTGATTTAGAAGAAATAAAAACATTAATTGGAAAGTAATAGTTCTTCCTTTCCCTTACATCTTTTTTCTTCTCTCTTCATCTTCCTATCTTCATAACAATTAATAAATCAACTATAATAATATTTTAACAAAAAACAGGATAATTTAAAACTCGCCTCGTTCACACTAACGTGCACAAAACATATTTATCTTCCCATAATGTTCCATTACGACAATTTGTCATTTTTCTTTAAATATCAATTCTCGAATACTTTTTTACACCCTCGAAATTCAATACATATCTCTATAAAACACGCACAACCTCACGCTCTCTCATTACTGTTAAATCAATCCTTACCATCGCTTAATCCTTTAATTTACGACCTCAACCATTCCGATTCCATCAACCGTATCTAACAAGAGTAAAAGAAACTCTTAAGAGATTTTCAGCTGATAATCAGCCAATTATATCCCCGGTCATTATATCATCGTAGTTAAAGAGACGATTATCCTCCGCATCCTCGAAGATGTGCATTAGCACTATCACTCGATCAGACTACATACCTGCTATCCTCGCAATCGTAAGTACTGGTATTTCCAACCAAGGCTCCTCAGATTTGTCAAGATCAAAATACGCAGTGCGTGCAATCGCGCCAGGATGCCAAGAATAAATACACGCGCGCGCGAGCATACGCAAAAAGAAACAAAAATCGGATCAACTTTATAACGAGAAAATCGCGTGCAGTTTGAAGCAGTTAGCGATATAGTGGTAGTGGCGACGATGATAGTAGTAGTAAGTCTAATTAATTCGTCCATCCATCACTCAATTAACAATCTTTTCGCCATCTCGGCACGAGTCGGCCGACGTCCTTCCGCTCGAGAATTCGAGACGCGGCGTCTGTCGAGAGGAATAAATCAATTCCTCCTTTACAACGCGTCGAGCACCTGTTACCTGTTAACATCGGCGTTACGACACAGGCGCAAAGAAATCCAGGGAAAGGGATTTCGTACGAGGAACCAGATTATTAGCATCAATAACGAATCGAGGTTAGATCAGACTTGGCGGCCAGGAATGGCGGCTCAGCGACGCGTAATATAGTCGGTATTTACGGTGTCACAAATGTGTCTGAATGACAGGCAGAATGCCCGCAGAGACCGCACGCAGTCGTAAACATTCGGAAACAATTTAACCGAGGCTGATAGCCGGCTCTCGAGGCGCTTGGATAGAGCGCGAAGGTGGTACGTGTCGGACACGCATGCGACCAGCAGCGCCATGGGGTGTGAGAGAACGGGGAACCATGGTCATTACGCCACCTAGCGTAGGTACAGCGATTTATATGCCTCTGTCCTCTCCAATTTTTCTTCTTTCGTGCTGGTGGCTCGCGTCTGGAAAGGACTCGTTTCCCCTCCTCCCTCCCTTTTTTTTTTAAAATAAATCGTAGAACAGTAGAATCGAATGTAATCCAGCGGCTATAGTTGGAATAATTATGCGGTAGGGGAAATAGTCTGAAATTATCTTTTTCTTCTTTTTTCTTTTTTTGGAAAAATTGAAGGTTGATGGTAATACGATGGAAATTAGAGTAATTGCGAAGAGACTTTAGATCTTCAGATCTTTTTGTTTGATCAGTGATATAATGTGTTATCTTTTTCTTCTGGAATAAATTTTTTATTGGAATTGAAGCTTGATAATATATATGGTAAAGGTAATTAGAATGGAGTATTATCGTGTAATATAAGAATTTAATCACGTGTACATTACTTTATTCGTATTTTAATTCGTGTAATTTTTAGAGATAATAATTTGTAGAACGAGAATATTATTTTACGAAGTTTGTGTAGATACGAAAATCTACATAATATTCCGGCAAGGTACATGTATAAATATTTACGTATCTATGTTTAACCATTAATTTAATTAAAACATGGAATTTAATACGAGAGCGGGATTATATATGTGTATATATACGCTCGTGTGTATTTAAATAACAGAAATTGGAGAAAGGAGTCGGAAGATAAAGATATCAGAGGGATTTGATAAATATGGAGCTCGTATGGTATATAATAACGCGTAGAACAAAATCCACGTTACCCAGAAAAAACTTTTGTGGGTAAACTTTTATACAGGATAAGGAATACCTAATTTTTTTTTAAAAAAGTTTGATCAATAATCCAACGAGATAAGATCGATATACCACGGGAGAGGAAAGGAAACCAAGGTTTCTTAACCTTGAAACATCTTCATCGTCGTTAACGATGTCATCCTTTATGCCACGGATTTTTCGTTTCGTTCCTTTCGAAGGATCCATTCATCCACGGCTCAACAGGACAAGAACTACTTGCACAGTATCACAGCCTCTTCACTCCCTTGAACGTGTCACGAGAGAAAAACTGTTGCCTACCCAGTGAGCTATCGGTAAGTAATCACCGCTCCAACAGATATCCAACGACGTTCACTATCAATATCCCAGCCTATTGACGTATACGGTGTTATATATCTGGCATACATCACGGGGGTGTAATGAATGCGGCCTCTTTAAAGGCCTCATATTTCCACTGAAGATGGATTAGAATATTGCGTATTGATCGAACGACGCAATTTAATCAACTATCGAATATTTCGTTCCATCATACCTAAGATCATTGTCTAATCCCGAATCGACAATCAGATTTTTCAATCATCGCAGAATGATTGTGTAAGAGTATAAAAGTATGGAAGATATTGAAATTTTAAAAGGATGTACGATACGGGAGGAAGAGAGATAAATTGTTTTAATGTATTTTTTTTTTGAAGAAGAAGATCTCTGACAAGAGATCTACAATTTATTCACGTTGATGAATGTATATTGCTGGAATTTAAATCTAACAATCCTTTTTCTTAGCTAATTAGAATCAAGATAAATCAAGACATTCTTTAAGCTTTTTAAACTCGATCTGTCTGACTTTTCTTGTGTGAATTATATTACTTTGTGTATTCTGTTTTATTATATTGATATAGCATTGAATTTAAGTTAATTCTAAGTGAAGAATATAAGAAATAATATATTTTGAAATTCTTTTTCTGCAAATTAAATAGAATGATTGTTTTCATTTGAAATGCAATTAATTTCGTAAAATAGTTTCGTATAAGTTTCGTATAATTAAACAAGTTTCCTCGTTTTTTTCATTTCTCACAGTTTCGTGGAACTCTGGTCAATTTTCGTATGTACACATTTGGCGAACCTCTGCTCTTTCACCCTCATTGTTTCACCGCTTTCTCCAAGTTTTCCTGGTTCCAACTTTCCCGTCATGTTTTCTTCTCCTACTTTAATTATCCCTTCCCCTTTCTTTCTCTCGTTTTTCGGAACCCTGGCATTTTCGAGGTCTTGCTCCAAAAAGAAGAAAAAAAGAAAAAGAAATACCGCCACGGTAAATCATTATTTTCATCCTTATTTCTTATTATTTTCTACACAAACAAATAAATAACTCGAAAATGTTACGTTTTAAAATAATTATTCACAAGAAGAATTAAAAATTTATCCTTGGAAAATATATTTTCCATTAAATAATTTACTTACAACTAACAATTAAATTTTTTAAAAAACTTTTCTCTCCTGCCGTATGGAAACTCTATTTGTAACTGAACAAACAGATTGTAACAAGGTGAAATTTTACTAATCATTCTTCAAAATAAAATAGCACGGTGCGCGCAGAAGAAATCGAAGCGCACGGTCGATTAACACAAGAAGATAGGAGGAGGAATTTTAACGGCTTGCTTCCTGAGACCATCAAATCATCTAGCAATCTCGTTTGCCTAGACGCAAGGTAAGTGAAAATCTCGTTTCCACCATAACAAAAAAAAGTCCGTTCCCTGACAGCCGTTCCCATCGTTGATCATTAGGAACAGCCATTAAAGTCGATTTGCGTTACGCTGGTAAAACACTGAACAGGCTCGAAGATAACGTGTCATCCTCTTCCTCCAGGAGGAGGAGGAGGAGGAGGAGAATCGTACAAAATGCATGCATGACGAAAAAAAAGAAAGAAAGAAAGAAAGAAGGAAGGAAAAAAGAAAGGAAGGAAGAAGAATGTTGATGACAGATGGTATTTTTACCACCGGCCGAATCCAAATTGCGAAATGTTAAGGTTTCTGCGTATGAAAACTGTGAAGTGGCGGTGCAATTTTGCACGAATGCACTTTGAAGAGGTGTAAGAAATTGACTTGGTGAAGTGGTTGAAACGCTTAAGAGTAATTATAACAATGATATAATATTTTAAATAGAGAGGCAACAACATCGTTCTTCGAATAACGTTGACATACCAAGTTTTGAAGAGAAATACAAAAGAGAAGAATGCTTTTAAAGATTCTAAGATTCGATTTAATGTAAAGTATTAAATAAAATCTCTTTCTCCGATTATCTTAACTAAAAATTCCATCGTTTCTACTCGATATAATTCCTAGATATAATCTGATACTATCAGATTTACGAATCAACGAATGTAACGAATGTAATCTTACGTGATTTGAGTTCAAATCGATGTAAGATTGGTTTCTATCTATAATAAAAAATAATTGCACGAAAGGACTTTAATTTATAAATTATTTATAAAATATTACTTAATAAATTTTAATTATTTTAGCATAATAGTGCATTAAATTTAGAATTTAATTATATTAAATTGAATTAATAAATAATAATTTTAGTTAATTTAATGATTTTAATCATTAAATTTTACTTAGTATAGCACTTTTAACTTTATTAGAACGAAAAATTTATATTCAAGATCGAAAGGGACCTAATAAAATTTTATTATTTGGATTATTTTTCAACGATGCATTAAAATTATCATCTAAAGAATGATTTTTTTCTTTAATTATTCAAATTTATATATTTATAATATCAATAATGATATTTCTTTTATCATTAACTTCATGAATTTCAAATTCGTGTATTATATTATACGGCACGATTCGTACAAAGAAACGAATTGAAATCGAGAAGAGTCGTCCCCGTTGAAAACGCGGAGGCGCGTTTAATCGGGGGTCGACAACCGCTCTTCCATCCGCTTTCCACTGTTTTCACCTGCTTTTTCCTGGCCTGCCGGAGAATTTTCGCGTAGCCCATCCGGTTTTTTTTTCTTCT
>NW_006263619.1:185847-190400 GCF_000469605.1 Apis dorsata | reverse complement strand
CGATCGAGAGCACTTAGTGAAATAAATAACGGGGGGAGGAGAGGGGGTCGCGACTTTGTCCCCAATTGTCGAACTTCCCGATGGAAAGTAAATGTTGGGGACAACCACTTCTCAGCCGCCAGGAATGTCTTCGATCCGATGTTACGCGCTAAAGTGCACCACCCCCTACCCCTTCTCCCCTCCCCATTTCACGAAATTCTCGAAATCTTCCCTCGTTAACGGATGTGACCGTTTCCTTAAGCGGCGTCGAAAGCCAATTGATCAAAAAATCGAACGAAATTTAATTGCGATGCTCGCAGAAATTTTGTCGAACGTTGTTACGAGTCAGAATTTATATTGAGAAGAGAATGAGAATTGTTTATTATGCTGCGCGTGGACCAATTTTTTCCAAGTCAGTTTTAAATTCATTAAAAATTAAAGTAATTTTTTAAAGATGTTTTAATATATTGGAGGAGAAGATATTATTTGTATTGTAAAAATTGAAATATTATTTTTACAGAGCTTTTTTAGAAAGCTTTTGCATATATTCTGCATATATTGCGAAGTTTGTGCAAGGAGGAATGCGTTTTAAAATATGGGGAATTATATGTAACGTTGTTGAATGATTTATGGATAATTAAAAAGGAAATGGAAAAATTAATCTTGCAATTTGTGGAAAATGTAATGAGTTTTTAGTCATTCGAAATGTATTAAAAGATATTAAAAGTAAAGGAATAAATTTCAATGAAAAATATTGTTTTCTTACATTCTTTTCATTGAATTAATGCATTAATTAATTAACGTATAAATGTTATGTTATATTTTAGAAATCTCTATTCCGGAAGATAAAAAAAAATAGGGATCCTAAATTGGAATTCTGATAATGATTCTGATGATGACAAATTATCGATAGTGATAGTAAGAGATAAATCCCTTTTATCAATATTAGTATAATTTTGACTAATTAATTCTCAGACTTTATAGCTATAAGAAAATCGAAACTCTTACAGAGATAATTTTAATCAATTTTAATCAAGGCTAATATCGAAAAGGAGTTTTAACGAAAAAAATTATTAATATTAAAAATAATTGGACGAAATGTAAATTTTAATTGTCAAGTATATTTGATTATTTTTTAAATTAATAAATAAAAATTATAATAAAATAAATTAAATCTTGACAACTCAAGATATAGAGCCATTAATGTTACTTGAGAGATTGATATGATTTTGAATGATAAATTTTTCAATTATACTTTACATATATATATATATATAATAATAGAAAAATAAGAATAGAATGAAGATAAAAATATATATGATCATTTTCTAAATAAAATAAAATGTTTTTATATGACAAAAGATAAATTCTTTTTTATAATTGTGCACATAAAATTAGAAAACAATATTTATAATGCATGTTTTAAATTTTGATTATATATATATACAGAAACTTGTATCAAAATACGATTTTCAATTGAGCAGAACATAAATTACGGGCATTTGAATGGTCGAAATTCTATTATGCTTCCTGTACAGGATATATAACTCAATTGTACGTGTATTACCATCATTGTTGGCATCGTACATAAATTATTATTATTAACAACAGAATTTATAATTTATACCCAAGAAGTTTATCTTTCATAAAATCCTTTTATAATCAATAATAGATATTTAATTTTATCTTATTTTACGAGAAGATATTTCATTAATATTCTTTATACGAAATACTACCCGCAATGTGATATTTAATAACAATAATGACAACACAATTATGTAATAAAGATAAATCAATTATTTACGTGTATATGCCTTATAGATATTATATTTGAAACAAAATTTAATTTTATGAAATTATTTTATTTATTTTATAATTGATCATAAAGAAAATCATAATTGCGTGAAATGTGCATTTTAATTACAAGTTACATAATGCGATTATTTCATCGTTAAATTACCATATATAATTAAGATAATTAATAATTAAAAATAACGAAAGATAAAATTATTATCATCTGAACGCATTCAAAAGATTTATATAATATAAAAACACGAATAAATGTTGTGCCACTTTATTTTCGAATCCTCACATTGATAAAAATACTTTCAATAGACAAAAAAATCAATTAATTTATTCGCATAAATTATTTGTATTACTTTTCGTTAATAAATGCAGAATTTTATGATTACATACATAATGATATAATTAAATTTTGTCATCATCCCAATGTGACAATATCATATCAAACTGACACTTAAAATAATATTAATTCACTCACATTTAATGATATTAATCAAACTGAAAATATTACTCTTAAACTTTTTTGTTAGGAAGAATATACATACATATAAATTAACGTCATCAAAGATTTTTATCAAATTAATCTTATACAATACGAGTGCATTAATCCATTAACAATGTATTTTCCATCGCGTGGAAATGAATTCAAGAAATGATTCTGAATATGAAATACGCGTGTATCATATAATTATGTAGTCATTACTAGTTAGAGAAACGTATTATCAATCAAAATACCCGTATGTACGCTACCCACTATTAAATCCGTGTTGAATCACACAGAAAAAGCCATTTACCCGTCTATTAAATGGAGGAACGTCAGACAAAATGTAATTTTATCCTACAGCATTTTAATGTGTCAAAGTATCCATTAACAAACTATTACTATAACAATTTTCATACGCCTTCGATACGAACAGTTTATCACTTCTCTCGTGTCTCGAAGGAGCGAGCATAAAGTACCAATTATCACAATTTTCTATCTCATATCTCCTTTTGTCTTGATCATTGTTATTACCTGTACTGTCTTTAACACCTGCATGTCGGTAGGTTTTTCAAAAGAGTCGAGCCTTGTTTTATTATTTTAACTGTGTGTATGAAATGTGGTTGCCTGTTATGTATCATCTTGTCATATCATTTGACCATGATACGATACAATGCAATGATATATAATTTTATCCCGTATTATCACCGCGTATCAAAGAGGAGAACACGAACGCCTTGACGAGATGAGAAAAAGATACGAGGATTCGATAAAACGAAGAAATACATTTCTTAAAATAATGATGAATATCTCTTTACTATAAATTTTATTTTTTAAATTAGTTTTATCAATTAACTTATAATTTATAACTTCTTCTTTTTTCAATTTTTTTCTTTTGTGAATATTTCTACAAAGAGAACAAACATAGAGACAAAAATGTGAAGTTATTCAACATTTAAACAGTTTTTCTTTTTTTTGGAGAAACTTTTCAATTGGAATATCTCTTTAGTATAAATTTTACTTTTTAAATTAGTTTTATCAATTAACTTATAATTTATAACTTCTTCTTTTTTCAATTTTTTTTTTTTGAAAATTTCTACAAAGAGAACAAACATAGAGACAAAAATGTGAAGTTATTCAACATTTAAACAGTTTTTCTTTTTTTTGGAGAAACTTTTCAATTGGAATATCTCTTTAGTATAAATTTTACTTTTTAAATTAGTTTTATCAATTAACTTATAATTTATAACTTCTTCTTTTTTCAATTTTTCTTTTTTTTGAATATTTCTACAAAATGTGAAATTATTCAACATTTAAACAGTTTTTCTTTTTTTTGGAGAAACTTTTCAATTGGAATATCTCTTTAGTATAAATTTTACTTTTTAAATTAGTTTTATCAATTAACTTATAATTTATAACTTCTTCTTTTTCAATTTTTTTTTTTTTTTTTTTTTGAATATTTCTACAAAAAGAACAAACATAGAGACAAAAATGTGAAGTTATTCAACATTTAAACAGTTTTTCTTTTTTTTGGAGAAACTTTCCAATTGGAAACGTAGTCTCTAACAATTCACTCTGTACATCTATTACTGTATCAATTAAAATATCATAGAATAATTCTTCTCTATTCTCTAAAAAAATCAAATAAGAAATCCAATAAAAATTCCCTTATAAAAATGTTTAATTTCTGAGATAAAATATTATATAAGTTACAACACACACGATAAACGTTAAACCTTTTTACATTATATTTTAATATACAATTTCTACTCTAACTATTCTTCCAAAAAAAGAAACTATATTCCCTGTACCCAACCGAACAGAATAAAGCATCACGTACAAATTCTTCATCATACTCCTAGAGACACAACGAAGACACGGCTCTAAAAATCTCACCGACGCATACATAATCGCGCGCGAACGATAAATATCGGAATAACTGTTCGCATCGGGGATGCGGAAGCCGAGATTCGCGAACCGATATCCATACACATGTATACATATATATATATATACACATATATATATACACATGTAAATACGGATGGCCGGCAACGAGAGAATTCTATTAAACGGACCGAAAATTGGATCGCCCCGGGAACGGAAAATATTACAGGATACCATTACAGTTTTCGACTACGTGCTCGAATCCCTGTATCCCCTGTAGAACCCCCGCTCGCGGATCATAAAAGCCGGCGATCGGAATGGCCGCGATCACGCATATCAAATTTAATGGGCATTTTTCACGTGTCCGCCTCGCCAGATATCAACGGCGATCTTAACGAGAATA
>NW_006263619.1:183575-185790 GCF_000469605.1 Apis dorsata | reverse complement strand
GGTAAGCCGAGCCCCGTTGGCCGGGCGCACGCGTGACACACGCGATTGGATCGAGCACGCGCTGTTTCCTTCCCCGTTATCGCCAATGGACTCGTGTTTGTGTGTGTTTTAATGGGAGAATCGCACGCGTCCAAATCTTCAATGGGCCAGATTTAGTTTCAGACCCAATTCCAAAGCTTCGAGGAAGCTGTTCGATTTGTTCGAGGTGAATTCGAGGATCACTCTTTGAGGGCGTTGATAGTTCCTTGTATATTTGCTTCGATTTTTGATCTATTTCGATGAATTCGAGAATAATTTGTCGTTCGATTATCATTTTGGGTCATGTTTGGTATATTGTGTGTATAGTATGTATAGTATGAGTTGTATAGTATGGTTTGTTAATCTAAGGAATTTATTTTCGCATTGTACAATTTCGTATAATTTGTTGGTTAAAAGAGTAAGTTAAAAGAGAGAAATATTTAATCTGATATTAAGATGATAATGATATTTTTTTTCAGAATTTTAGAATGTTATATATTAATGTGATTTATGATGATTTTAATTTGTTGTTTTATTTATTGTTTTTGACAGTTATTTTAGATTGAAATATTTTCCATCTTAGATAGCAATTTGAGAGAGAGAAAATGTTATTTATATTTATATCATTTCGCGTGATTTATATAATTTCTTACTTCAAGGGATGAATTGGAACGCGGAAGATCGTATAGAAGGAAAAGGAATGAAAAAGGGTGATTTTGCTTCACGACATTGGCACGGCTTTGTGTCGTAAAGATTACAAAGGAAACAATTTTTAATCTTGGTTGGGAAGTTCTGACACAAACCAGAATATTGTAAACTTCAATCCAAGCGAATTCCTTTCTGTAAAATTATTTACGTGATAAATAGTTTGAAATGATCAAATTTATGTATTTTGTTAAAAAAAAAGTAAATTAATTATTCACTTTTTTTTATTTCATTTATTAAAAATATTATGATTCATTATATTGGAAATTTGCAGCGCAAAAAAAAGATATAAAATTTATTGATGTAATATCTTTTTAAAAAGAAATAACAAATTTCCTTTGTTGTGATTTGATTTGAGAAATATTCAATTCAATAATTTTTATTTAATTCAATAATATTTAATTGCATAAAATATTATTATTTCATTCATAATTTTGTATTTATGAATATATTTCGATCTCTTTGGCTTGTTATTTCGTTGAAATTAAAATTTTATATCATTCCCTTTCAATGCAGATTTTAAAAGATTCGTTGTAAAGAAAATCGATCAATATCGATTATTTTACAGTTTATCGTACATCCATGAAAAATTTTATTCGACAAAGTCGTCATTCAATAATGTTATAAATATATTATTTTTTTTTTAATTTTTAACAAAATCATCTTCATTAAAATATTTTTCGATGGATTATGCTCAAGAAAGTATTATATCATTTTTATTTCCCCCCAAAAATAATCTTCTTAAATAATTTGTACAATAAAGAAATTACTTATTCATTTTCAAAAAAAAAAAAACGAACAACAATAATTCTACAATTAATAGAATTAACAATTGCAACAAAATTACGATCGAACAACACGTTTGATAAATTAAATCAATCAATAATTAACAATATCAATGAACCGACAATGAATTCTCGAAAACTCGAGTGATAAAAATCTCCCTTCCCTGTCCTTTACAAAAATCATCAACTCTGTTTCTCCTCATCGCTCGCCATAATAACTCTCGCATGAGATCAAATTGGGAAAAAAAAAGAAAAAAAAAAAAAAAAAATCGGTGCTCATCACTGCAAAAACATTCGGATGCAATCGTGTACGCATACGAACGAAGGGCGAATTCGACGAAGCTCGATAATTATGACCGTTCGTTAAATTTCCGCGCTCCACGCACGTCTATCGTTTCACGTGTTGTACTTATTCAACCGTATCGAGTGTGTCTGCGAAACAAGCGAAAAAGCAAAAGGAAAACAAAAAAAAAAATAAAAATAAAAATAAAAATGCACGACTTAACAGTTAGAAGTCGCGTTCATTGTACGAAGCGAACAACACACCGTATCCGGCGATATTTTTTTTTTTTTTCCTCCCCCTCTCCTCCTGTGCCTGTGTAATTTAAACCACTTGCAAGTCTGACCCCGGTATCCATTCATCTTCCAGTTCCGAGATTTGCGGCCCGTGGATGCATCGCGCGCGATAAATTTCAACCACTAAAATA
>NW_006263619.1:182487-183503 GCF_000469605.1 Apis dorsata | reverse complement strand
TGTTCAATTCTAGTTACGGTCAACGCAGAAATTAAACGCTTTGGAAAGCGTGGAGGAGAGAAGGGAGGGGGGGAAAAAAAAAAGAAGGATGGAGGAAGAAGATGGAGGTGGCATACTGGCGCGGAGATAAATGATCGATACAATGCATCCGTGATAATGTATTACGATTTATGCGCAACAATACACGTTCCTCGCGTTGCCAGAATTATCATCGAACAGTAATTTTCGATTTTTGACGGGTAATTTCTCGATTCGTAAATAATAAATTCGTGAAACGAAAAGTTTGTATAAGATTGTATAAGTTTGAATTATTATGCAAAAATTTGTATCTCTGTATTTCGAATGCAATTCTATACGAGTAAAAAAATTTTACCTAGAATAATAATATAAATTAATATATAATAATATATTAATATTAATTAATATTAATTAATTAATATTATATAATAATATATTAATATATTAATATTATAATATAATAATATAATATAAATTATATTAAAATATCTCCAAATATCATAATCATTCGGAGATTAAAAATAATATTTAAACACGAATAACTTAAACGCTTGACGAAATTTCTTTAGATAAATTCGTTAGATCAAATTCTTTCCTGAAACGAATGGAATCTCCTATTAAATTCTTCATCCCCGAGATTACTTTAAATAATATCACACGCGCGGGAAACATATCGGGGAATTTATGCACCATTATTCGTAGTGATTTTCCAAGATGCAGCGAGATGCATCTTGGTATTAATCCGCGTTAATTAATCCACAGTTGCGAGCCGCAAGTAATGGGCCGCGGTATTTCACGCGGCTCCAGCCCAGACGCCTCGCAGAGTGGAGCAACGGCCTCGTATGAGGCATGGACCAATTTGTAACGCGTGGCCCTCTGTACCCAGAGGGAGAAAAAACGAGCGCCAACTGCAACGGATGGGGAGAAATCTAGGAACCGGAAGGCTGCGGTCCAATCGTGGTCGTACGTAGAAACTTTTCCCCCGAAAATTCGTCCAA
>NW_006263619.1:177679-182212 GCF_000469605.1 Apis dorsata | reverse complement strand
CCTCCTCTATTTCCCTTTTTCCCTCCTTCCTCGGTTCATGGCTCGAGGGGAGAAGATATTCGAAAGACAGTTTTGGGGGATTTTCGAAAAGTCGAAATCGAGGAATTTTTCAAAAAATAGAAGGAAAGAAGATCTCCTCGAAATTTTCTTGCTTTTCTTGATCTCTTTGCTACGAGTCTACGTTGTGGGTATTACTTCCGAAGAAAAGGGAGGGATGGAAAATAAATCTTAAGAAAAAGGTGAAGTAAGATATCTTTGGAACATGTTTATTAGAAAAATAAACAAGTTTCTGTTTGTGGAAAAGAATTTGGAGGAGATTAGAATTTTTTTTTTCTGTTGAAGAAATAACAATGGAGTTCTTGTTAATCGAGCTCTTTCGTATTTGATCAATAACGATTTGCAACTTTTCATTTCTTTTTATAGCTTAACAATTTGTGGAACTGATGTAATCTGAATTAATAATGTATTTATATAAAAGAAACATTATATTTTAAAATATTCTTCAAATTTAATAATGCACTCTCACGAAAACAAACGCTTTTATTAAATTTTCATCTTTCCTTCGAATTAAAATTTTCTCCATTATTATTTTCCTGTAAGCCTTCCAATTACATCTGAGTAAAAATTTTGCAAAGGTAAATACGGTCTTTCTCTCTCTCGATAAATTAATTTGAATAAAACTCTACTGCACGTATGCACAGAGACATCGCGTGTGCAAGTAGTTACTGCGGAAATGTTAAGCTCAAATAAATGCAAATAGGGGGAATCCTTTATCAGACTCTAGCGTTCACCCACTCACTTTTCAACCAAATCATAACATTGAATAAATTCACGTGGTGTATCGTTGGAGTCATCTCGACAAATTTTATCGCATTACGGATGAAAAAGCGTAACAACAATGAGGTTCAAACGGATTAAGTCGATTTCAATCCTTTGACGTGTATCGTGAAACGAAGTGATTGCGTTTACGATAGAATTTCAGAAGAATAAATTTTTCAAAACGCGAAAAATAAGTAATAATAATAAAATAATAATAAAAATAATATAATAATAAAAATAAAAAATAGATTAAAAAAAGTGGAAAAATATTTAAAATATGAGGTAAGAGATTTCACAAGAAGTTTCCATGAAAATATAAAATATAAAAATCACTTTTCTTTGATTCAAAAATATATTATCTGATATACAAATGCATTTTAAATATTCAATTTAATTAAATTACGCGATATTATCTAATTCAATATGCAAAGATTTCTCTCCAAACCAAATTTGATTGATTATTCATTAGAAATAGACAAAAAGAGAAACGCATGAAAAATGATTGGACAGAGAAACGAGCACCGTTCTCTCGAATTTCGAAGAATTTATGGAAATCTTCAAGAGCAACATTCAAAGAATGGAAAAAAGAGTCTCGTCTCGTTCAACGAACATTTATCTTCGCTTTCGATAGAACGTTTTATAATAAAATCAGCTTCGAGAGAGGGAATGCAAACAATTTTACTGATTTCGATCCTAGTTTGCCAATCGTGTCACGACACAGTTCATAGGTCGTTTCAGTCAAAATTTCAAGAACTTTTCCAGAGATATAATGCCTCAAAAAATCGTATCAATCTGACCAATAATTAAAGACATTATAAATTAAACAAAAAATAAATCTATCACTATATAAAATAATGTTTATATAATATCAATCAGATCAATAATTAAACATTATAAATTACATACATGAAAATTACACCAAATAAAATTACATCAAGATCAATTGGATAATAATAAATTTTATCCAAATTTTCTTCCCGAAGAAACTTCACTATCCAATTCTCGATTTACCCTTCTATTTACCCTCCTATCACGATTTCATATATATAATGTTTCAAAAAATCATATCAATCTGACCAATAATTAAACATATTATAAATTACATACATGAAAAATACATCCAACTATCACCAAATAAAATTACATCAAGATCAATTGGATAATAATAAATTTTACCCAAATTTTCTTCCCGAAGAAACTATCCAATTTCGATTTACCCTCCTCCTCCTCCTCCTCTTCGTATTGCGATCTCATATACATATATATAATGTTTCAAAAAATCATATCAATCTGATCAATAATTAAAGACATTATAAATTAAACTTAAAATAAATTTATCATCATATAAAATAGTGTATATATATAATGTTTAAAAAAATCATATCAATCAGATCAATAATTAAATTAATTAAACACATTATAAATTACACGAAAAATACATCTAACTATCACCAAATAAAATTACATCAAGATCAATTGAATAATAATAAATTTTATATTTATTAATTTATTTATAAATTTTCTTCCCGAAGAAACTTCACTATCCAATTTCGATTTACCCTCCTCTTTCTCCTCGTATCGCGATCTCGAACGGGATGTTTAAAAATCTTCGTTCGGATCGACGTTTCCTTTCCACCCGTCAAGTTCGTTTCCTCGATCCTTGCGATCCTGGCCCAAGGTTTTTGCTTTTCCCGAGAGGGGTTCGTAACCTTTATTCGGCACAGGCGGAAATCCGTGGCCGTCGAAAGATCTCGCGTAAAGAGGAGAAATCCGGAGAGGGAGGGGGACGAAAGGATTCCCAATATTATTTCCGTGCAAGCGGGGTTTATAGGTTCTCGTTGATGGGACACGTTGTCGGTGGCGTATCTTACCCACTGATCTGACTCGTATGAGATTCTCCCCCTCCCTCCCTCTCTCTCCCTAAAGTTCCTCCCTTGCTCGAGGAGGAGGCATCGACATCTGTCGCAATCTCGAACGAGCATAGAAATTCGAAAAACTGCCCTCTTTCACCAGGGATGGACTCGTGTTGCATGCCAAATCGTGAGCTATGAGACATCATAAGGGCGTCTGAGGGGTTAAGGGGGAATGACCGTTTGATCGAATGTAGACAGTGTACGTGATATTAGTATAGGAGAGTTATATAGTTGGGTATGGTTCCCGTTGATTGTCAAAGGGATGGTAAAGGATACTTTGGAAAATGGGGAATTCGATATTTCGAATTGAAGGAAGCGTGAGTGCATATATCGATATCTGGTCTTGATTTAGAAATAAAAGGTAAGGTATCGAATAGATAAAGTATCAAACGGATATTGATTGCCTTCGGTGGAGTATCGAATGGTTCAGTAGTAGGTTTAACGAGTGGTATCGAGCGATGATACCACGAGTATCTAAAAACATTGATACGTATACATCGACACTGGATCGAATTTTCTCGATTTCCACGTTTTCGATCTACATTCGAGGAAAACGATTGGTCGATTTCGACGCGAGTAAATCGTTCGATCATCCTTTTCAAGATCCATAGGATTTTTTTTTTTTTTTTACATCTTTCTTGAATCAATCGAAACTCAACTTAAGAAAGTACTCACGTCAAATGTTATAATAAAAATCATAATGATTCGGGAAATGTAAAAGAGGAGTTGGCAATGGTTTAAAGACGTCGTCTTTAAGTTTCAGAGAAGAGAGGATGCGATATATGTATATTATGCAGCGCCAGCCAGGTTGCAATCCGGAAGTTGTTTCTCGACCTGTGCGACACACTCGTCGTGTGTGGGCCAGCGTAAACGACACATACTTGGGATAATTAAAGGAGGAATTTGTAATCACGATGCTGAATGAATAATCCTGGCAATGGTTGGTAAAATATTATCCCATGGTGGACGGTTTGGTATGTAAGGCTTGGCCGTTGGTGTTGCGTTGGACGAATGTTTAGCATCCGAGAATGCGGAATGAAGTTTTTCTTTTTTTTTTCGCTTTATCGATGAAGTTGCGATGCGCAAGCTGACAGATTTTGATAAACGATTTCAGATTTATGATATTTTGGAATTCGAAGTTAATATGATAACATATTAACGTTTCGACGCCATTTTTTAATTTTCCAATATCATATTCATGAAAATTCGAATTTAAGTTCAGACTCAATCGAATGGACACATTTTATAAAATATCATCGCGATCTTCTATATAGATATAAATATCCTGAAATATTCCTTTATTTCTTGGAAAAAAAAAATATTGAAAATGATTAATTCTACTTCAAAAAAAGAAAAGCATTTAATTAATCTTCGTAAAATAACTCAGAAAAAAAAAAAAATAATTTTATCGACGTTCAATATTGTCACACAATTAACCAATATTAAAACCAATCGGTAGTTGAACAGTTCTGGCGAGTTATTACTCTAAACATCGGCAGCTTGTTACCGTGTTGCATTAAGGTATAAGTAATTGAAAACGTGAAGAGAACGTTCTCGAGTTGCGCATATATATATCCTCCCCTCCCCCTTCCCCCCCCCCCGCATATACATGATAAATCGAGCGTTGAAAATCGTTGAAAATTGCACGAGAGGAAATATTTAGAATCATTCATTTCACCTCCCGTTAAAAAATTCACGAACCGCTATGCAGTGAAAGCTCGTATTACGTTTCCGCGTAATACGTTCCTCACACGAAATATTTACTATCGTTTTATTCGACTCCAGGAGAGCCGGATATATT
>NW_006263619.1:171994-177535 GCF_000469605.1 Apis dorsata | reverse complement strand
AACGTTTTTTTTTTTTTTTTTAAAAATATGGAAAATATCACTATTACGAAGGGAACGATGGTTATTCATCTGGATAATATTCGGAGGTAACGGAGGTGAAAATGCAAACAGAGAAATCGATATCGAATAATCGATATTTTTAAAGGAAACAAAACGAAAGAAAGAAAAATAGAAAAAATTATGGAGAAATGGAAATAAAATAATGTAAAATATAATAATATTATTAAGGAGATCAGAGAGTTTTATAAGCGTGTAATATCTTCTCTCTTGAGAGAGAGAGAGAGAGAGAGAGAGAAATTTTATGTTCCATTCTTAAATTAAAATAGGAAAACGGAGGATAATTTATGGACTGGAAAGTTATATTTTTTTTTTTCGTTGGTCGTCCAATTGCAAAGTGTTGGAGATCTAATTTATTACAAGACACATTTGTATACTTTATCGTGTATACGCACACACTTGGATATATAGTGCAGAATTATTAAATGAAGCGTCATTTTGCAAGAAGAAATACGGTGTTTATGGAAACGAATGTAATTCAATGATTAATCCAGGGAAATGCACACAGTTTTGCGAGGCGAGAGTTGTTGGTCGATTAATCAAACCGTATTATAAAAAATTATAGAGAAAAACATTTAAAGAAATATTTTGCTATTCAAACTTTTGTTTCAAACGTTTCTCAAAATTTCATGAAAATTTATAGATAAGTATAAATGTAAATAAAGTAAAAAGTTACTTGTTTGCTTGTAATTTATACAATTACAATATTTGTTATATGCTCTCACAATTTGACCAGAAAAAACAATCACTGTAGACATAAAAAAAAAAGTAACTCTTCTTCAAATAATACAGTATAATCGCTTCATTTTTATCGAGTGCAACAATATCTCCTATAAGCTTCAAATTCAATTGCTTTCCCACGATAAAATTAGTAATAAAACGAGGGCTACGAGTAAATTCTGGGACGTTTCCTTTAAAATTTCCCCGCAGTAGCCATAAACTAACCGTGAAACGATTCCTTGCCGTTGTAATCCCAACGACAATGGCTCTAACGACCGGCTAAATTTAACGTTATATCCGAGACCGCCATGTTTCCGTCCAAAGATCACTTAACGATAAATAGAACAATTTGTTCATCGAATCATTATCAGATTCACTCTTGGTTGTCTAGGTTTTTAAATTCTTCTATCTCTCTTTTCGTGCTCTCCGTAACTTAATATTACAAATTGTTTCATTATTGGATAATAAATTAGCATATAAAGTTAACAAAGACCCATCTTGACGGCTTATACGGATTTTATACAGACGAAATTAGGTTTGGATCTAGTACAGAGTGATCATATAGTAAAAAGATAAAAAGGAGTTTAATTTTGACAGATCACAAAAAATAAAGAAAAGTCTTTTAACAGTTGGTCAACCTGGATTCAGAATATGGTCACCTCTATTTTCGACGAAGAATCTCAGCCTTCGCTGTGATGATCGTAAATACGGCGACCACCGTGGTCGGTTCAACGCGCTTGTTCACATTTCAGCGAGCTTAGGGAAGAGTTGGGAGCTCTGATGAAAAAAAGAACCGTTCCCAAAGAGTGAAACTGCGTCAAGATAGTCGTAAAGGTATAGTTACGATCCAGGCAGCCTCCATTCTTGAAATGCCTCGTGGATCAACATCACGGTGTTTCTTCGCCTCTTTGTTCCGAACAAGAGGAGAATAAGCGGTAATCTTGTTGATAAGAATCCTTGGAATTTATGTTAAATTGTTTTAATACCGAAGAAGAGTAATTAACTCATCAACAAAGTAAATTTAAGATCGTATAAAATGACAAATTAAATGCTGTTAAAAGATTTATATTTCGTGTCTAATAAAACCTCCAATAAGATTCCAGTTCGACTTGTCGATCATATTTATCGATTAATTTGCTAAAATATTGTTTAATATTGATCTAAGAATATTTATTTTTAATACTATTTTAATCCCTGAAAAATCCCAATTTGGTCTGCAGATTTGAATTTTTCTAAACTCTTGAATTTTTTTAAGGATTAATTTGTTGGCTTTCCAACTAATTTTGTTTTTTTGAATGCGTTTGACCGAAATAGCCAAACGTTTATTCTCGTTGCATTTATTTAAATTGTTTGAACGGGAATCGTAAAACACACTACGACAAACGTGGCCGAACGTACGACCGCCTTTAAACAAACATTAAACGATTCACTTCGTTTTTCTTATATATCTGACTGCGGACTGTGTAAACACTTCTATCACGAGTACGAGATTTGAATTGCAATCGAGAAGTTGCACCGAGTGCCCGCCCGTTCTTCCATCAGTATTCCATCATGTATGTTTGACAATGTTTGTTGGAAAGCCTGTACGATTAATCAAGTGGGATTATTTCTCGAAATAATTTCCTTTTTTAGAGCGACGAAAAAAAGAGAAAATTAAAAGACAAATTAATATTCAAATCTCATAGAAAGATTAAAAAAAATTGCATTAAAAATTTTCCAATAGAATAATCATTAACTATAACAACATTTGGAAAAATATTTGGAAAAATATATTTTAATCGATCCTCCGTTATTCAACCAGAGCATCTTAGTTAAGCCAACTTTCCATCACGATGTATGTTTGACAATGTTTGTTGGAAAGCCTGTACGATTAATCAAATGGGATTATTTTTCGAAATAATTTCCTTTTTTAGGGCGACGAAGAAGAGAGATTAAAAGACAAATTAATATTCGAATCTTATAGAGAGGTTAAAAAAATTGCATTAAAAATTTTCCAATAGAATAATCTTTAACTATAACAACATTTGAAAAAATATTTGGAAAAATATATTTTAATCGATCCTCCGTTACTCAACCAGAGCATCTTAGTTAAGCCAACTTTCCTCTAATCGATCTTCCTCCTCCTCCTCCTTCCCCCCTTGTGCATCGTAAATTGAACACCGCAAACCTGTATCCAAAGTATATCCTTTGTGGAAGGTTTGGCCAAAGCCTGAAGCGTCCCATTATCGTTCTGATACAGGGATCGAAAATGCAAGCGTAACGAGGGTTGGCGAGGTGTGTCATGAGGTGAAAACGTTCGTCGTTGTGCTCGCAATCCCGCCAATTATGGAAGGATGCTCGTAACCAAGTTTGCCCCGCATTTCGATCTTTGGGAAAACGCTCGCCTAACGTCGCTCCCCAAACCAGTTTATGTTGTAACGATCCTCGCTAAAGTTCGGTTACATTTGCGGTTAAGCGGCGGTTTCTTAATGCGTACACCATCTATTCAACCAACTAGAAGGCAAGTTTCACACTCCTTGCCTGCGATTAACACTTTGAACGATTAAAACGATTCCAACGAGTCAAACGATTCGTTTTGTGTTTTCTGTATGTTTTCGAGAATTTTGGAAATTCGTGGATATGGGGATTGTTGATCGATCATGTTTTTGCGAGTGTGTGTTGATTCCACGAGGGGAAATATAAAGTTAAAGTTGTTTTAAGAAGTTTTAAATTATCGTAGAATTATTGAAATATCTTTTCATCGCACGAATTTTAATGATAAATCGAGTAGTTTATTTGGAATGATAAAATAAATTTTATGGCATTTTTAATTGAAACGATTCTTTTTAAAATTTTCTAGAATATATTTCGGAATATATCGTCTCTCTCTATCCAGCTACGTGACTTCCACTTAAACTATGATTTAATATTTTCCTTTTTTTCATAACTTTTTTCTGGCCAATAAATTCTACCTTTCGACCACCGATACAACGAAACTTGGGAAAACACGAGCATAAAAGGTCGAGCATCTCGTAAAACAACTATTTTCCCTTGGAGTCATTTGTATTATGAATAACCACTGATACATTTTCGTCCAAAAGAAAGTTATTTCGAAGGGGAAAAAAAATGTGAAGTGATATCGAAATAAAATGTAATAAAATCGTCCAATCAACTCCGAATATGAATTTACGTGTTATTCGATGCTGTATCACGCGTTGTAAGAATTACTGTATTATTATTTTCTTTCTCTCTCTCTCCCTCTTTCTCTTCTTTCTCTGTCTTTGTAAACATTTGTTCTATCGTGTTCCCCCATATCCAGTCATGAATTCCCGCTTAACACGCTTCACGAGAGATTCTTCGTTTAAATCCACAAACGAGCAACATAAACGTGCTTAAGTGTCCTCGAAATTTGTATTTTTCCGCTAAAACAAGCAAATTCCGTTGCTTGATAATTTTTTAAAACAAATAACGCTGTTTCAACACCTTTCAACGGATTGTTTTCTTTGTGTCTTATAAACAGATGGAATGCGTATTGTTGATTAATCAATTAAACAGCGAAAGTGAAAATGAAAAGAAATTTTAATGGTTCAATGGTGAAAAATGTTTGTCGAATTTTGATAAATTTTTAAATATAACAGATATTTTTCATGGTGTATCGAAATCTATAAGGAAACCTTTACCAATATCTCAATATTTTCTGAATAAAAACAAGCACAAAAATTCGTAATCATTACTTACATAATCCATGGTTACACGAATAAAAAACTCGCAGCAAACTGTTTAACTGACCTGAAAAACACAAATATGGACACGAATTAAAAAAGTCACTTTATAAAAAAAAAAAAAGAAAAAAGCAAACAGGAAAGATTTGGCCTTGATCAAACCAGTTTATAAAATCCAAACATTTCACAAATACATTATATAACTAAGTAACACAATTCCACGAAATCGAAACTTTCGTGTGTATTGAAATTGATTTGCAATCCCGAGTACACATTGAAATCGAATCCATCTCTGATCAAATTCACTTAACGGTCCATCCGCATCCATCCATGGATCGATAAATCTTCGATAAATAAAAAAAAAAAAATAAAAAATAAAAAAAAATAAAAAATATAATTCGCATAAATTTGCGTTCTTACGATACATATTTTACAATATTTCTACGTAAACACTTTAACAAATCGATTACACAGTTTTGTCTGCAACTGATACGAAAGGGAAATTGCCCATAACTTTCGCGATAGCTATACACCGATAGAAATAAACCGTCGAAACCGCTGAATCACGACTGTGATAAATACCGCGTGGCAAGAGTCAATGTTTAAACGTAAACAGAGAGAATAACGAAGAGGGGAATAGCGTGGAAAAAGAGACGGGAACGGGAAAAGAGAGAAACAGAAACATAACACGATAGAAAAATTATAGATCGAGATCTCTTATCGATTTTTCCAAAAACTAGAACCAAATATACAAATTTCCAAATTTCCTGAAACTCGAGGAATCGAAAATGCGTGCACGAGACAACGAAACGTTCAACGAAACCACGATTCCGAGGTTAATAAATAGGCACGGAAGGATAGGGGTGGAAAGGGGGTGGAAGCCGCGAGAAAATTATGCGGTCTGCCTGATATATATCCCCATTCACCTTGAATTAATGTATCGCCGATATTACAACGATGCATCAAAAGCAACCAACAAGGGAGCACACCCTCCCTCCTCGTTCCTCCCTAAAAATTGGCGGCGTTGATGCATTGGGGGGTGTACGAGTTCGCGGATAAAACC
>NW_006263619.1:166042-171804 GCF_000469605.1 Apis dorsata | reverse complement strand
TTTTTTTTTTTTTTTTTTCATACCAGGTCATGCAAATTCGAGGTACAAAATCTCGTGTCGGCGTCTGATCGACATGGACCAATAAAACATCGATGGCACGATTGATTTCCCCGCCGCACGATTATTATTATTAACGCTGATCGTTGCTTCGCTTTCAACGCTGCTCTTCCCACAGACTTGTCGCGATTTCGAGTTTGATGAGAGAGAAAATTCGAATGAAATAAATCTTATGGAGGAGTTAAAGGTGTTTTAGAAATAGAATCAAAGTGTTTGATAAATTTTTACAAATTATTACAAATTATTAATTGAAAGGATTCTGAGAAGTTTGAGGGATGAATTTTAGAATCTTTAGTTATCGTTATTATTTCAGATACGTAATTATTTCAGTCGATATCCAATATTTATTTGCATGGTATTATTATTATTATTATTATAACTTGAAAATTTGAATACTTATCGAAACTTCTCTACGTTATTGTGAAAATCATCAACGTTTTTTTCTTGTAGAAAAATTTCCAAGACACGAATTTCTAAGAGTTAAGAATCGTTTGATTGAAATAGTTTGGAATAATAGATTTCATAATTCATTTATTTTCTAATTATAATACCATGAATACTCGATATAGGAATGTTAATTGAAAACTATATGTAAAAGTGTCTGTGCACAGTCACGGATGAGATGTAAATAAGTAAAATTATTATCCCCTTTAGAGGAATAGTAATTGAATAATAAATCTAAAATTAGCCTTTAAAGTCGCGATGATGAATATACGTGGAAGTAAGGGGAAGAGGGAAAGATATGTGTACGCCTCGCATACACGTTCACAAGCCAACATATTTTTTGAAACGGTGCCAATGATAGTCCGAAGAACAATTGCGACCCTGTTATTACACCGGTACCAATGCAATTTCTTTTTCACGGGTTCTGAAGTTGGCATGAAATAGAAAATTCCAGTCAAAATTTCTGGCCAGGATTAAAAAAGTAATTTGATCGAGAGCCCACGATTTTATAGCTTATTGTTGGCCGGGATCGTAAATTTCTTTTCAACGCGAGAATCGCGCATAGAACGTTCACACATAGATTTATGAACTTTTTTTTTTTCTTCTTCTTCTATTGTCTGTGAGTTATCTTGAATACAAGATGTCGTTTACACTGCTTTATTTCATTACGATATTCATTACATTCAATGTGCTCGTAGAATTTTATTCCTTTTATTTTTTTTTTTCAGATAAAAATAAAGAAATACTTTCTGCATATATATACATATATTCGTTCATCAATATCTCATAAAAAGATCGTTTGTGATAAATATTTGTAATAAAATATAAATATAAGAAAGATAAAATCTCTTTATTATTTATTATTTGACATATCCTCTTCGATTATTCTATAATAAATTAATTCGCAAAATTCAATGAAATTCACGGTAAAAAATTATTTCGATCTGAACGTCGAACAGAAAACATCAAAGAACAGTCAAATTTCACTTTAGAAAGAATTTCAATGAATGGGTAAATCTAGCTGAGGATCGTTTGTACCAGTCATGGAACGAATTTGTAGACGCTTGTCCGACATATTTTTTTTTATCCTCTCTCTCTCTCGCTCTTTTTTTCGCCTCCTCCCCTCCCGTGGAACGTTGCCAATGGAATTCTACAAGACAATTCCGTTATTGGTATCGCAGCAGACGTACAAACCGATTCGCCGATGAATTCGCGATTCCTTTGATCCACCACCACTTGGTTCGCAATACCGAGCCGATTCAAAGCGTAGAGCTCTTTTCGGCGTAAAACCATGAAAAACTCGAAAAATATTACTGTCGAACGCATCTAGGACCATGGACAGTTGCCATAGTCTCTTTAACAGTCCGGCAAAAACTGTATTTGCTCTTTCTATCGTTGCTGTGTATGCGTGTGTGTGTGTGTATCGATCTTATTCCTTTTCGATCTATTTTTCAGAAATGCATATTTATCAGGTTTATCTTAAAGTGAATGGGATTTTATGTCTTTGCTTCAATGGTGGAATTTTTTAACGAAACTTTCTCGAATCTTTCTTATACACTTATTCTTATTGATTCTTATTTATCTGGCAAGTAATTGTATTGGATCAATAAATTTCACAAAATAATTGTGAAACGAGTATTGTATTTTACGTACATTTAGAAGAATAATATTTTATTTAAATTTTCAATATTGTAAATCATCTATATTGTATATTCTAATATCTCTCTCATATCATTCTATATTTTATAGTAAATAAAAAAATTTATTTACTTTCAATTCATTTATTTAATAATAATTAATTTAATTTAATACTCAGTGCTTAATTACATCAATTACAAATAATAAGCTTACTTTATAACATACAGAGAATTATTTTAAAAAATAAAACACTTTTGCAATTCTATTACATACAACTTTTCATACGTTTACTCGAGTTTGTCCACTTACTGTAGAAAGTATTTTCACTGCACGTGGACTCTCCCATAACCGACACATGTGCTGAGCATTCAGTGAGTTTTCATTAAAACTTTATGAGGTCGAGATTCGCAAAAAATTCTCATATTACTTCTCTATACATAAATAATAAAGTTGTTCTCGCGAGCTTCTTATTTCTTTTGTGTTAGCTTCAAGACAAACGTAACGGAATAAAAGTATGATGTATTGCGCGCGTAATTTTAAATTTGTTATTCTTAATTCACCTCCTGTGGCGCCCCCTATCTAGCAAATTAAGTTACTAAACTTTGTCTAAAGAAATGTTACAAATTTGTAGAAATGAATTGATTTTAATTTGTACGTGCTTGAAATAATATTTAAAAGTTAAAAATTAAAAATTGTAATCAACACTAAAATTGCAATTGCGAAAGTAAACAAAAAAAGAACAAAATGTGAAATTAATATAATTAAATTAATACACTTGTTATTCTAAAATTTTACAAAAATCACAAATTATTATTTCGATTAATAATCATATTTATTATATTTTAAATAAAAATATCACACACTCTCTTTACTCTTAATTCTGTATATTTTTAATCATAAAATCAAGACACTTCTCATGAAATTTAATTCCTTCTAATTTAATTCCCCAATTCAAATTTCAAAAATGCAACAATTTAAAAGAAAAGACCATAACGAAAACGTAAATATTTCTTGTACCTTTAATCACATTTCAACGGTCAAAAAAAAAAAAATAAAATAAAATAAAATAAAAATAAAAAACATGAGTGGTACATCGTGTCGTCGAACGTCGATTACCCCGATTTTCGAGCTCGATCGTAAACCGCCAACAATGCGAAAGGGATGGCCGGCAAAATCCGGTAATAACATCGCGTGTCACACGCACATATTGAATTATAACTGGGCATGGATCAAATGGCGAGACACATGCGCCGTTGTCCGCCATTTGCATGGATATCGAGTAGGATTGTGGCTGGATATCGGATATCGAACGAAGGGTGGAAAGTTGAACGAAAACGGAGGAACGTGAGGGTGATAGCGGGATAAAGAGTGAGAAAACAAAGGGTGGATCCGAAACAGGTAGTTGCGGAGGCCGGGGAATAATCACCAACTCGTCCGACGGAATTGACCCCTTCCTCACGAAATACAAACAACGACGAAACCTCCACCTCGACCGATCGATTATAGGACGACCCGCGGCGTGCTAATGTTAGCGGTGATGCTTGGATATTCCTGTGTTATCATTGTCAGAACCCGGGAAGGATTACAATCATTACCCCGACGTGGATTCTCCCCTCTGAGCAAATTAGAGGGATTTTACGATCGTGGAATTAATTCGAACGAATTAGCATTTGGATCCTTTGCGATCCTTTCTTTGGGCGCACTAATTCCTTTTTTATTGGATTCGGATGGATGAATTGAATTCATCCGGAGGATGAATGATTAAATTGGCCGATTGGTAGATAGCCTTTGCTAGCTAATTTTTTGATCGGGGATAGATTGTGTCTTTTAATCGTGGACCCTAATCTCAAGGAAATTAATTCGAAGGAATCCTTTTGTCGAAAAGATTGACTTTTCCAAAATTTGCGATACAAATTGGAATTTTGATATATATATTGGTGATCATTAATTTAGAAAAGCTTGAAATCGAATAAAAATATTGAGGATTTTTTTAATTATAAATTATATTTTAATGAGAATGTAATAAAGAGAGGAATAATGAGATTAATAATGAAATTAAATATTACGTGGAACGTGAAAAAGTAGATGTGTTATTTTAGTATCTATTTTCTTATCGAATGAAAGATATAAATTGTAATTAATATAAATCGAAATTATAATTATCACATTGTTGTAATAATTTGCACTGAAACTGTGAATTGCAATAATTTGTTTAAATTACTTGAAATTCGTTTAATATACATATTTCAACGTTTATATCGACAAATTTTAACATATTTCTCCGAATCTTCATGGATATATGGTATTACCTTGTGTAAATTTCTAATAATTTATGTGCGAAATCAGCATGATAATCATCGTAAAACAGAATCGAGCAGATTTATCCGAATTAATTGTTAATCACTCGTTATTTGCATTGTTCGCTATTCGTGCTATTCATTGTTTGCTACATGTAGAGAGAGAGAGAGTAAATCAGATACATGTGGATTTAATTTTTAAATATTTCAAAATCAACTAATAGATAAGAATTCTTGTTTCAAATATCGAAGAAAATATCGAAGTGTGTTCTTTTATTTCTTCGATTCTTCAAATCGATTCGATTAATTCCATTGCCAATTAATTTCAGATTGTCAATTAACGATTTTATTTGATTTTCGCAATTTTAAATTTCGAGCACGAAAATATAGTAGTTTTAATGTAGATTAAATTGTTCGAATAACACCGAAAATAATCGTTTATTTAAAACGTTCCATTTGTAAAAAAAGTCTGTTTGTAAAAACCAGTGACGCAATCTTCTGCCAGGTTTAGTTTTGTTGATTCAGTCAGCGCGAAATAGAATTGATATGACATGGATACAATGAAAAACAAATACGAACAAATATTTTCAATTACCATCGGAGAAACCACCATAAAAAAAAAAAGTTTCCTCCGAAAGAGAAAAATTAGGCTGATTTGACGCATTGGTTTTCCACCGATTTTAATTTTAAGTTTTAAAGTACCTACTCGATGCGTTCGAGGGGACATTGATCTTCTTTAAACAGAAGTTGAAAATCAACCTTGGATGTTGGATTAAATCTTCAAACTTTCGAACGAAATACGAAAGAACTTTAATAAACGTTGAGAAAACTTTCTAATGATAAAACAATAAATGGAATGTTCGACGAAGAAATCATTAGCTTTTCAAAACAAATCAATATATCGTGAATTTTTAAGCAAAATAAAATATCTTCTTTTTTTAAAATAACTTTAAATATATCGGAGAGATTTAAATTGCGCAATATGAGATCTACGTTGACAACGATACATCGTGATTACGAAAATTCACAAATGAAACTTTTCTTCATATATAAAAGTATATAAAAAAATATCAAAAGGAATTAAAAATTTTGTCATCAAATTTATTCAGGAGATAGAGAAAACCATGCCATTGAAGTCACTTTTTGATTCATCCCGATATCTCAATCCATTGCTGAGATATAAAGGTTCAAAGTGTCCATAGCGCTTGAAACAGTACAGTGATTATGAACGGTCGCGCCATCTAGTGACCTACATATTTTTCTTGGAAACACGTAGTACATATTTCCAGGAATTATGTCTGCCACTTGTCTGGAGTTTGAGATAGA
>NW_006263619.1:160783-165804 GCF_000469605.1 Apis dorsata | reverse complement strand
AGGCGCGAGCGAGAGGTCCGAATAAACGACAAGGACGGAGATGGTAAACGATTAAAAATTACCGTTTTCTTTACACGACGATATCTCGGAAACCGGAAGTCGTATCGGGATGAATAAAAAAGCATTCTAAAGGGCAAAGTTCAACGATTCTAACGATCTTTCATTTATTAGCCGGAAATCGCTATCTTCGGAGTTATAGCGGTTTAAACTTTTTCTATTTTTAATAGGATTTAATTAGGTTTAAGGTAATTGATTAAAAATTATCCTCTTCTTTGTACGATGATATCTCAGGAATGAGAAGTCGTATGAAGATAAATAAAAAGTCGTTTTAAAGAGTAAAGTTTCACGCTTTTAATGATCTCTCATTCATTGACCGGAAATCATTATCTCCGGAATTATAGAGGTATAAAACTTTCTTTAATCGTACTTTTGAAACGTAAATTACGCGATATGTTTATTTCTATAACCGCTTGGATTATTCTACATTCATTCACGAAGAAAGATTTTTTCCCCTATATTCTCATTAATTAATATGTAATCATCAGTTTTTTTTTTAAACTTTCAAATAAAGTCGAAAACAATTCTTTTTATTCTTGATTTTTAAACAACCAATCCTTCGATTTTTAAAAACCCAACTTCCTATATCTTTTAAATTATAATCAATATAATTTATAAGCAAATACGAAGGGCAATGAATTAAACTTTACATTAACATTTTTCTCCAATTTTGCTCCCCTCATTTCTGAAATTCCATTTTACCTTTGAAATTCAAATATCGCCCCATATAAAAAACGAATTTAAAAATAATTTCACAATTGTTCCCTATAAATTAACAAATGCAAGGGGAACAAATTTAAAGAAGGAATTCGCCCAAATTCACCCCCCTCTCCCCTACCTTCAAAAATATAGAGTATAATGAACGTATATCATATAATCGGCTCATTTCGCGATATCCGGGCCATGAATTATTTAAAATATCGGATATTCGCGATAGAACGTGGATAGCCGGGGGGGTCCATACGTACGTACGCCCCCAAATCTAATTCTCATTCGCGCAACGTATCCCCCGGATCCCCCTTTAATCGGGCCGATGAACGAGAAATTTAGGATTTTTCAAGCCTTTTTGCTAGCATTCGCTACACACCGGGTTGCCAGCCGCATTTGAACGAATTGCGAATTACTCTGGTATTCCAGCAGAGTAGTTTCTCTGGCCGATGGGACGGCAATTTTCAACGTTGTCGGGGAGCCGTTTCGTTCGGTCCGTCGCCCATTTGTTCTCTCCCTCCTCCCCCTCCAACCTTCGTTCCACGTCCTTCCAAGGAAAGGAATTAGAGATTCAAAAATAAGGGAAGAGAGGGGGGGAAGGTTTCCTCGTTAGCGAGTTTGGAGGAAACGAGGAGTCGAGGTAAAGGATAGGGTTCCCTTGGAGGGAAGGGGGCAGGGGAGTGTGAAATGGAAACGAACTTGCGCCGGAATTCAGGCATTCCAGTAGTTTATTCCCGTACTTTAATTACCTAGTTATCCCACCGATTTACATAATGTACCTTGGCCATCGTATCGGGCGTCGACTCCGTGAGCGAGAGTTTCCAATCGGTTCAACTCCCTCGTGGATACCTAATCGAGAGAAGGGTTGGGAGGGGTGGTGTTCGGAAGGGTATTAATTCCTTTAGGCTCCCTATCGTTATAACCCATTATTCTCTACGGTCCTCGCGTCGAGAGAACGGTCCTCTTGCGTTAATTTTAATTTAAAACGCTTGATGATGGAAATAACCGATCTCTGTTCGATTTTCGAAGTAAAAATTCAGATTATCCAAATCGTCAAATTTCGTGGAATTCAATCTGTCAATCTGATATTTAAGAATGATCGAAAGTTGATAAGTGAATATTTCGTTTGTTTTCAATAATCCACTTTTTGAAGAGAGAAAAAAATCTAAGAAATCGGTAATTCGAGTTACAGTACAGAAAAAGAAATGGACGAGAAATTTTTTCGACGCTGCATATACGAGCGGATAAAGTGGGTCGAGATGGGAGGAAATAGAATTTCAGACTTTCATGGCCCAGATTCACGTCGTTGTCATAATTTAGAGCTTCCGGGGCGTGAGGTGCGTACGACCTTAGCTTTTACAGAAGTGGAACGGAGCGGTGGATTATTTACTTATATCCGTGCTTATATATTTCTCAGAATTTAAATACGGCCAAGATAAATATCCGCGTATTAGATGAATCATCGGATCAGAAATCTCGTGCCAGAAATTCAAATGTATAATTCATTAATTCATGGATATTTATACTTGACACGTGAACGTTTTTCGAATATCATCCACTTTTACAGTTCAATCTCTCTATAAAATATCGTTTTGTTATCGTATCGCCTTGAAATACGAGAACAAAAACAGTTACATTGATCCAATCCACTCCAAAAGCTAATTTACATATTTGCACCTCTCACTGCTATTAAGATTTATTCAATGCTGAGAAATAAAATACATAAAATCGTACACTTTATCTTATTTATTTCGTATATATAAGTAACCAGAGATCGAAAAATAAATTCGAAAAGTAATAAAAAAGTAAAAAAAACTCCAATTATTTTTACGAATATACCTCTCGCCTCTAATAGAAAAATTGATAGAAAAATCGAATTCACTTTGAACGTGAAAAAATTCAAAAATTGATACACCTCGAAGAAAAACAGTCTCGAAGATAAATATAAAAACGACTTCTTTTTATTATTGCCTTCCTAAAGAATCATTATGCACAATTGGACTCCTTTCCAGCATCAATTCACTCGCGTGGGATGGCACAAAAGAGGATTTGGGGAGGGGGCCACGAGGGTATCCTTGCGGATTATCCCACGCTGGTCGAAGGGAGTCGTGACTGGGCGATCATAACTCCAAAGTGGTCGTCGGTACAGCCCGCGGAGCGGGTTAACGAGGCCTGGTAGGGTTAATGGGTTAACAGGACAGTGAGGCTGGTGTAACGTCGCCCTTAATTCACTGCCCGTGGGATCGAGGAAAAAGGGGGGAGGGAAAGGAGGATGTAGTACCCTTGTACATTCCCTATACGAAGTGATGGAGAAATACAGGGGTGTAATAACTCAAAAAATTGGTTATTCAAGAAATTTATTAGAAGAGAGTTATACGAGGGGATGTATCGACATTTAAAAAATTATTTTTGTTGTTTCACGTTTTATATTCCTTCCTCTATTCTTCTCTAAAAATATTATCAAATATAATTTTTTTCTTCCATAGTTTAACGATTACACTTTTATTTTCTGTCATTAAAATCTATTAAACACAAATAAACTCAATAATTCGAAAATTCGAAACTCATTCAAAACTCAGTTAAATCATAATTGAAGCAAGATTCACAACAAATTTTCTATTTATTCCTTCAATAAACACGTATTTATTTCCACCCTGTGTATTCAATTAATATATTCGTATGGGTGCACGTAACTGAAAAAGCGAAGAAAAGGGTGGAAGGGTAGGATCGGATGATCCTCTCGAAATCTCGAGAAACGGGGAGGGAAAGAAGCGATGTCGCGATATCCTCGTCTAAATACGAAACACGTGCTGGCGTATCCAAGTCTTGGCGAATCGAGTCGACAGAAGGTGGCGTAAGAGGTGACACAACTGACACCTCGTAATACCAGAACTTGGGCCGGCGCCAGTTTGCATAAGAACTGCACATCCGGTGTTGCACGCAGACGACGCCGCCCCCTCCCTCCTCCAACCATGTAGCAACCACACCGTTTCCTACCTACGCCGCTATCTATTCGATAGTCAATATTACGTGACACAACACGGTTGCTACGTGCGCGGTCTCGGTGTGACGGAGCAAGAGGCGTCGGTGTGCACGTAGGTAATGGAATATTGTCGTGTTGAATCTACGACGGATATCGCCTATGACTTCCCCGCGCGAGACTCCCACAGGCGGTGTTGGTAAACGTTGGGGAAATCGGAGCTACGCCAAAGGAGAATAGAGTTTCCAAGGAGAGGGGAATAATGTTTCGTGTCAGCTCGATGTTTCTCGGTGAGCTCGCTTGATCGCCCGTGGAAAAGATATTCGCCGAAATTTCTCCCTTCAACGTGTTCTCTTTATCTACACCAATTAGAAACGTTTTCCACTCTATTATATATTTGCAAGTAAAAGGTTCTTGTCGACAGAATGGAGAATCTATACAAGCTGGTCATCGTTCGTATTTGAGACCTCAAACGAAATCTCTTCTTCTTAATAATATTAAAATTATATTTATACATCATCGAGTTTGAATTCAAACGAATGGATAATTAGAAGAATGATTTAAAAATCGTGACGATTTTGGAATAAAATAATTTCGATATATTATTTAACCAATTTATTATTCACTCGTCGAATGAATTAATTTCTTATTATCGAATTATTATTCACTTTCTTCGAAAGGAGAAACATTCTTTTTCCATGAAAAAATATTCATCATACGCTTTTCTCGACGAAAAGAAAAAGTTCTCCTTCCGGATAAGTATCTATAAGGGGGAGGGGTCTGGTTTCAACTCGGCAACCGAACTGCTGGGAGCGGAAAGTGATTTTCGCCTGGGTTCGAAGCGGCCAGGGTCGCGCGGGATGACGATGTGGGGCGCGAGGAAGATCGTATTTATCCGGTGCTCGTAAGAGGAGCGCCGACTTGAGGCGGTACTCAGTGTACAAAGTACCGATTACAGAATTCACGGACCGTGTTATTTATCGACTATTGAATTTCAGATCGTAGATTTTGCTCTCTAATTCATATCTAACCGGCGAATGCTTATAGCAGAAACAAATCCTTGCAATCACGGGGGAGACCTCCCCTCCCCGTCCCTCGATTATCATAAGGGCCCGGCTCGAGTTATGCTTGCCGGGTAACGGAAGGATCGATCTTATCTTCCCTCCGCTGTTACTCGTCCTGCCGGCCATTCGTTATCCCTGTCAATTGCCACTGTCAGTTGGAATTCTATAGCGTTTTCGTTCTCTTCCGTGAGTCTGATGCCGCGACGCGGATC